>NW_026874671.1:0-169750 GCF_032173495.1 Musca vetustissima
GTCTCTGAAAAAATATTCTTTAAAAAATCCACGCCTATTGCTGTGGTAGTCTCTGAAAAAATATTCTTTAAAAAATCCACGCCTATTGCTGTGGTAGTCTCTGAAAAAATATTCTTTAAAAAATCCACGCCTATTGCTGTGGTAGTCTCTGAAAAAATATTCTTTAAAAAATCCACGCCTATTGCTGTGGTAGTCTCTGAAAAAATATTCTTTAAAAAATTTTTTCAAAACTTCTGTGGTAGCCTTGAAAAAATATTCTTTAAAAATCCCCGCTTATTGCTGTGGCAGTTCTTAAAAAAATATCATTTAAAATCCACGCTTAATGCTTGAAAAAATATTCTTTAAAAATCCCCGGTTATTGCTGTTGTAGTCCCTGAAAAAACCTTCTTTAAAAAATCCCCAGTTATTGCTGTGGTAGTCCTTGAAAAATATCCTTTAAAAAATCCCCGCCTTTTTCTGTGGTAGTCCTTGAAAAAATATTTTTTAAAAAAACCACGCCTATATCAGTAATATTTTTTTAAAATTGTTCTTTAAATATCCATTATAGCTGCGATATTTTTTAAAAATCCAAAAGATTGCCTTTATATAAACAAATTTATATAATAAAAAAATTTCCTTCCATGAAATTAAAAATCGAATCGAATAATTTCCATTCATATCTTTATTTTTCGTTGGAATTATATAGGTAAAACAATTGCTTTAAAATGTATTCGAACGCCCAATTAAGACTGATATATTGAAATAAATATATCGTTATGATATCATTATTATAAGTAGGGGAGACTGGGGCACCTTCGGCATCGGGGCACCTTCGGCAATCGCGTTTTCGATATGAAGTTCTCACCGTACATCACTAGTTTCGATACATAGGTATCGAATATCGAAATAAATAACTGACACAAAGTTTGACATTTCTAGCTAATAAGCTTATTTAGATACATAGGTTTTTGTATTTTTATAGATGTTTCTGTAATATTTCAATTCCATTTCGTAAGTATTTCGTGTATAAAACTTTTAAAATTTTTAAGACAATATTATTAAAAAGTGGTTAACTACGATGTGTATTATTATAAAAATATTTAAAAATATAATCTTTTTACAAATCTGATCGAAAAAAATGAAAAAAACTATAAAAAGTACATTCGGGGTACATTCGGCATTTCAAAGTGGGGCACATTCGGCCATATACAGATTGTGCAATATTATTTCCGTAAAAGGTTTTTGAGTTTGTTTTTAAAACTAATCCTTTAATATGGTTCGAAATTGCATATATAAGATCAAACGTGCTTGTATTGACGAAAATGCGATAGAAAACCCTTATTTCTGATGGTGTGTGCGACCTTGAGATGTAAACGTCCGCCGCTCGAAAATAAAGCCATATAATTCAAACATTGTGTGGCGTATTAAAACCTAATAGAGCCTTTAGAGGATCAGAATTTCAACCAGACTGATAGCGATGACAATTACCCGGCTATGACTATGGTGCCGAATGTGCCCCATCAAATGCCGAAGCTACCCCGGGTTGGGGCACATTCGGCGAATTTGACTTTTTTTAAAAAACTGTAAAATTTTTTAACTAATACTATTTTTTTATATCTTTTTGGTACTATTTTTTATAATTAAGTGTCAGAGGACAAAAATCAGCCATAAAGTTGTTATATATGTTGAATAAGTACTGAGATATAGAGCTCTAAAAAAAAAGTGCCGAAGGTGCCCCAGTCTCCCCTACTATTTAATTTGCCAAACAATCCAAGTGTAAACCTCTCCCAGAAACACTGATTTTTATTTGTTGTGAATATATATCTATTGTCTGCGTTGCTGACGAAGATAAATGAGAGTTGGCCTCTGAATAACACATACTCGTATTTGAATATAATATATATTTTTGATAAATTGTTATTTGGATTGATGAAAAACAAAACTTTTATATGTTTCAATTGTTACGAGATTTTTATTGTTGATTTTTAATAATACCACTGAAAATTTGATAATGGAGAATATTTAAATGAATAGCGAAGTATTTTAATTGTATTTGTGGACGTTTGCAGCGAATTTTATTATCTAAAAATTATTTTAATTGCTAACGTAATGTATACAATAATAATGAGTTTAATAAACCAGTAGTTGAATAAGTGTATACTATAAAAATTAATTTCTGCAAATAGTAGCCGATTTGCTCTATAGAAGACTAAAATCTTCTTTCATATCGTCAAAACAATATGTTTTTTCATATCGTGACTTCATACACATGCATTGGACTGAACACTTGATTCTACGAGAATTCTAAATTATATTCTGGCTTAATAATAACAATGTCAATATTTATCGTCAAAAATATTTTTTCAAAGAAGTCTCCATTATGATTTCTACACTGTTCTCAAACCATTTGTCGCAGCACTTTTTCCACTCCGCGTGAGACACCACCAAAACATGGTCACCCTTCATGCTTGAACGGTATCTTCGGATAACGAAAATCTTTGGCCATGCATTATTTGCTTGATGTGTTGAATTAAGAAGAAGTCATTGAGTACCAAGTTAGGCGGTACCGTGGTTGACCTATTAATTCCTCGTTTTCGTCTTTCAAAATGCGCAAATGTAGCTTTAAGCCAATGTGTAAGAGTTCGAATTGTCATGGTGCAAAATGACTCTTTTTTGTTTGAATTACTTGTATTACAAATTGAAAACCAAATTGTAGAGTACCAATAAAAAATGTCCGTTTTACATTTCTCAAAGAAACAGACCACCATTAGATTCGAAATGCATCTTCAATGAGCAATTTCCATTGAACTTGACTCATTTTCGAAACCCTCCTGTCGATTGCTGTGTTGTTTCATAGATCTATGATTCATCACATGTGGCATTCTTATGTTTTTGATTTTTTACCTATCCACACGAGTTTTTGCGTTATTGACGAATTGTGCGGCATGCAAAGAGAATCAATTATGGTTACGACCAGATGTTTATGCAATATCGAATGGAGGATGGTGAATGGAATTTCCAAGGATGCCTCGATTCCACGGTATTTCACATTACGATCTTGCATTATATATTCACGTATGGCCTCTGTACGGTTGAATTCATATTTAAGTTCGTTGATGTCCTAATGTGGAAAATGCTCTAACACAACACATGTTCTTCGAACGTCAAATAATACTGAGTATGTTATGTGGTAAAAAAATCAGCCACATTTCCCTAACACAACGACTGACGCTTCTACTTTCTTATGGAGAATATATTTTTTTGATAAAACAATTGTCGGTTACTACCACAGTACGCTATCATACGATGTATATGAAAAATTTATACTCGTACTAAAACCCACTCGAAAACAACCCTTTAAAGTGGTTCCGCCACATTTTTCGTATATTGCATGATCCTGAGACCATGACGTTACAGTGTCCCATATCAAGGTACCGTCAATTTTATTTTTCTTGAATCCTGTTTCAAGTGTTATGCCGATAATTATTGATTCAACGTTTTCATATTATAAATCAACTATTCAATATAAGGCCTTGTTATGACATCCTAGGGACAATTTCCCACAAAAGTGGATGTAATAATTACATTCTGAATTCTTTGAACTTAAAATCATCTTCGCAGAAAATTTTAAATAAAGGTACATTTTTCCATATTTCCTCATTTTCTCTCAATAGGTATTTCGTAATTTCGATCAAATGATAAAAAATATCCTGGCAGAGAGTGTACCATAAGATCCATCTTATGGCATAGATCCCATATAAAGGTCCAGATGAATGTCATTAAAAATTATAAAAAAAATACGATTTTACCTCCAGCATGAGGTGAATATTAACCCTTCTCTAGAGATGGTAATTTCCATGACACCAATAAATGCACAACGATATATTTAAATAATATGCTAACTTTTGGTTCACGAGGCTCAATAAATCGTAATGTTCATTGCCTAAAAACCAATAAATCGAGGTTAAAGTTCACAGTTGCGATACAAAAACGATATAGATTTCTAATACATGTCCCTGTTATTTTAAAAACTATTTTCGAAAAAGTTTGAGTTTAAATACAAAAATAATCTTAAGGTAGAATTTTACATCACCATGCAGTTTTTTTGTTGAATCTATTGTGCTACTTTTTTCCTTAATTCTGAGCATAAAATCTATCTTGATTTAGAAATGATTTAGAAATGTTTTTTATATATTATCTACTATTTATACCCTATACAACTATAGCTTTCTGCAGTCCCAAGAGTTTGTAACGCCGCGAACAGCTGAGTCGATTTTGAGATGTGTGTCCGTCTGTCCATTAGAATTCGTAAACATGATACAGCTCACAGTGATGGACCAATCTTCGCAAAATTTTGTATGTAGGAACGTTTCGGACAAAAGAAGACCCCTTTTGTTTTCATCACTTAACGGGCACAACCTTTATTTTTGTCGGTTTTCCTGGTCGTCCTAAAGCCATAATTATAACCCGAACATCACAGAGAAAGGGGTTTGACCAAGGAATAACCTTTGATGAAAATCAGTTAATATTTAGCGAGTCAAATAGACCCAGGCATTTATGGTAAAAAAATAAAAAAAAATTGTATTATTTGCCTAATATATTTACGAGGGCAGTTCGGAATATTCTAAGCTTAGCACAAAAAGCGCTGTATAAACAGAAAAATGTTATGTGTTTTGAAAACTTCAATCTCTGTTATAAACACACGTTCATTTTTTCGATCCTTCATATTGAAACAGGTGTTCAAAATAGACGCATCCGCATTTTTTTACAATGTAAGCACGCATTTCTGACATTTTTCATTGTAAAAAATTGCGGATGGGTCCTTTTGAATACCTGTTTCTATACGAAGGAGTTGCCAGATCGAAAAAAATTAACATGTGTTTAATAACAGAGATGGATGTTTCCAAAACACTTAACATTTTTTTGTTTATACTCCAGAAGGTCCCAGACCCGAGAAGTTGATAATATATCCAAGAGGATTGCAAGGATTCCAAGTTAATATCCAATGTTTATATACCTTTTTAGAAAATTAAGTTACATATATCCCACTTCAAACTTCTCTTCTTTCTGGCGAATCAGACTTTCCTTTACATATCATAATCATCTTCAAAAAAGTCAAACTTCTATTTGCAACTAGAAACTCATAAGCCGCAAAATTTGTAACAAATTTTCACACGCACATATCCACATAAATTAATAATGACTACATTAAAAACAACAACAAGAGCAGGAACATTAATATGAATCCGAAGCATTACTCTAAGCATACCTGACATTTGCTCCGTCATAAGAGGCGTTGAAGCAGTGCTTGAACGTTCCGTAATAACGGAAACTAACTGCTGATATTGCTGGTGTTTCGGATCACTCATATTTGTTGTCGGCACATGAATTCTTTGTCGGAAGTTTGTGCGTATGTGTGTAGGTATTCTGGTGCTTGTGTGTGTTTTCACAAAGCAAATTTTTGGGGAAGACAACTTGACAATGTCGAAAGAACAAAAGAAGGGCGACAGTAACGACGATATAAACGATGATGGTTTAATTAAAGTTCTACTGTTCGGAAAGTTGGCAGGAATATTAACACGCACAACACCAACGCCAACACCAACACGAAGGAAAACAACACACCCAAATTGCCTTTTAAATTTGACGGCCTTTTAATTTATGTTGTCGCTACTTTTTTTGTTGTTGTCGTTGTTTCTTATTATTATTATTTTTCTTCTTCCGACTCCTTAATGGGCTTTGTTCGTTAAAGGAAATACTTAATCACTTTTCGTCAAGTTTCGTAATTTTTTATTTTTATTTTCTGCTATTGGATGTTTGTGTATCTCATTAAATTTGGGCAAGTAATCTTTTTTTGTTGGCACTTTTTTTTGGCAAATTCTGTATTTTATTTGTTTTTAGTGTTGCTTTAAAATCTTCAATTGATAGGCATAGGAGGAAAATAAACATTAGAAAATTATATCTTCAAATACTTTTTTCTTGTCAAATTTTTGTTTGCAAATTTTATGTGTATATTATTATTTTCATTAGTTCGTATCGATACGGTACGATACCGGCCGCATCAACAAAACAAAATATCGATACTCGACCGACCAATGAAGAAAAACTAACAAATATCGGCATCCAAAATTATGATGGAACGAAGCGAAAAATAAGCGTCCATTTGAACGCTTCGTTCTACGAAATCTATTCATGTCTATGTTTGTTGTTGTTGTTGGTATTGTGTAAGAATATTCGCCTATTTTAATTCCATTAAAATGGATATTTTTATTTGAAAATAGATTTAAAAAAAAATAAACAATGGTTGGTGGTGGGGTAAAGTGGGTGTGTTCGTCTCCACCAACGAATTTCGTGTATGATGACGTATGCCTGTGTGTATTTATCTTTCTCACCAAAAGAGTACTTTTTTGGCGAACGATGAAAAGATATTAAAAATTGTTCATATATATGTATATTGGTTTACAAAATTTTGCCAAATCGTATTTGAATATTAAAATGGGTAAACAATCGATGACCAGGCCACATAGAACTCACACTAAGTATCGATAAAAATATTTTTTTTGCGTGAAGGAAATATTTTCCGACTTTGTACTCGAAGTTTTGATCATCCCGATTTAGCGAAAATTCGCGATAGATACCGCAATATTTGAAATAAAATACTTAAATATTGTAAGTGGTCCACCACAAGGCGGAGTGTAGATTAAATTTGTTATTCCGAATTTTGACCTGGGACCTCATATACATTCTTGATCAGAATATTCTGATTAATTTTGTTGAAATCAATATAGAGCATGAAATATTTGAGATATAACTTAGGACATTGAATATTGAAAACAAGACATATCGGCCCACATTTTAAGTTGGACCGATAAAAACGATATCCCATATTTATTTTTTTATGTCTTTTTTTTTCATCCTAAATTACTGTAATTTGGGTTCTCGCTGGGTAGAAAATGTTCCTATTAACGTTACGTTTTTCGACAGAATAGCTCGTACTTTGTTATTACGCATTATAATTGAACTTCTGTTCTACGAAAAATTATTCTTATTGATTCATGTTTCTCATTGGGTAGTAAATCTTCAATATTGGTTATCTTTTTAGGGTAGCCCACATATAACTATACATTCAAAATTTCCATATTTTTGGGGAGTTTGGCACGTTCTCCAACGATATTTATATTTTGGAAAAATCTTCCCACCAAAAATTATCCATATTGGTCAAAGTTTCCGATTAGCCCCCATATATAATAGCACCCCTCATAATTTAGTACTTTCTGGGGTTTGAGCACGTTATTCACCCGAATTGGCTATTATGAGATTTTTGGAATCTTATGAGGTGTAAAGTCATTTTCGGTATTTTGGAAGATTTGACCACATTTTTCCATTATAGTGCCTCTAAATTGGCACTCCGGGATATTTAAAAGTATAACACATATTTTGAGGTACTATTACTTTCTAGCCGCATTTTCTCATCGAAGTGGCATAAATATGGCATGTCGGATTCATGGTGAATAACAACTTTTGTCCAGGTCTTATTTAATTTAGGTTAATATTTTCAAATGTTTCTTTTAATTTTCGGTATGTTTTTCATAGCAGGAACACGCTACTACCGCCTAATGCAATAACATAGTCTCCATATAAAGATACCCACCTATTTAGCGAAATGCACATCATTCGCATTTTCCTACCGACAATTGTGTGGTTGTCTATAATAGAATACTCTTTGCCAAAATATTTAATGTAGAATCATGTTTTGACATAGTCTCCATATGAAGGTCATAACCCCAATTTTCAACCAAGTGATTCTTGTAATATAGAATTTTGGTCTCATATAGTATAAAATACCTCCGCATTTTTTTGTATATAGGTCGTTCGCAGTTTTTGTTTTGGTACCTCAATGAAGAAGTTATAAATGTTGGGCTTTGTAAAACCTAAATATGCTATGAATTGAAAATATATCTAAACGACCCGAACCAATTAGGAGAACTATTTCTTATTCACTCAAAGGGAGGTATTCTCGACATACTCAAACCTTTAACAATATTTTGGGATATCAAAGGTGTGATTTCTCAAAATCAGTCTTTACTACCGGCTAATGTAAAATTTGCCTCTCTGTCTTACCAGGGTGATATCCATTCTTTGGACTTTATGCGAATTTTCTCTCGGCTCCCCCAGCATTACCAGATACATTCTGTCTGGACATAATACTTGTAGTACTCTTCACTTCGACCAATCGATCTCGATATGCGCTGTAAACTAACAATAAAAAACTAGCCTACCTCATCAGAGGTAGGAGTTTTCTCTATTATTCAATGCAATTCTTTAACACTTCTAATGTTCTAACTAATTATGTTGCTTAGAATTCTCATTCAATTTGTTAAACTTTAATGTCAATTTCCTGACACTGTGGTTGTAACCGGTTTTGAATTCCATACAATTACGAGGTATTTTGAAATGACGTTGTGTCCTGTTACCCCTTTTGGGATTTTAGGGATTCCTCAAAGCATTGCTATTTTACTCGATTAGTTGCCGTTGTAATCGTGTTAGTTTTTTTGCTAGCTAAGTAGATGATAGATCTTCTGGGCTGTCAGAACGCCTTATAGGAGTTTCGTTGTTTTTGGGGTCTTTGTTTATTCAGTTTTGTTATTTTCCTCTGGGAGGAGCTATCTTCTGTCAATTCATTTTTGTGTTATCCTCACGTGTTGAAGTTAATACAGAGGTTGGTTATTATAATGCCAGAGTGTAGTCGGATACATTTCAGTTGGGGGTGATAGAAACCTCTTTTCAAGATTTTTCGAAAATCAATTTGAAAGAATTTTCGATCTTGGGTCCTACAGATTTATAGTCTGGTATACTATCCACTGCTACGGTCTCTTACCTATTTCACCTAAAAAATGTATATGAATATCTCTTACAAACTCTGTTTGGGAAGCTGTAGAAGTTGCTCAGTTCCTTGTGAGGTTCGAGTAAATTAAAAATTTAACGCGCATTTTCTGCAAAATATTACTTCTTTAGTTTATGCTGATCATAAAGCAAATGAGCTTTATGTTTCCTATTGTGAATCATTTGCTTAAAATTGTTATCGCACCAGCCTCTTTTCACAAAATTAGGAATTATTTTTGGATTTTCCTTAAAGCTTTATAACTGTAGTAGTTTTATAAAACTGAAAATAGTACCAGTTCTTTACCCACTCTATTATTATTTCTCTATATGTATTTTTCCAATTGAAGCAACTACATATTTCATCAGCTATTTTAGTTATTGTTGCCGTTTTCATTTGAAAAATACTACTTATACAAAGTGGTGGGGATGCCCCTTGTCAAATGGTCTTCTAATAATATCAATTCTTCTTATTATTGTCCATCTACAGTCCAAATTTAATAACAGTTTGTTAATTGGATATGCTTTCAAGTTTGTTCATTTTTCAGCAAATTTGTTAAAACATATTGCTTGTTGTTGACAGAAAGCAGATACGTTTTGTCTGCTGCCACAACTAATGACCTTCAAATCTGTTCCAGTTCTCTTGATCATAATTGTATGAGTGAGAAAATGTTAATGGGGAGACATGTTATGATCTCAAATGAAATTATAAATATATTTTGTTACACTGAGAAAAATAATGTGATGAGGTTATTGGGTTAGAAAATTTTATAAAATTGTATACGTTAATAGTTTTTATATATAATTTTTAATTCTTCTAATTGGTATAATAATCTATACTAATAAAAGAGTAGAGTGATTGACTGATTGACGATTCATCAACGCCCCGACGAAACGACTGAAGCTAAAATCAATCTTTAAATTTGAGGTGAGGGTTACTCGTGGTCCAAAGGTTTCAGATAAGGATGGGTTTTTGAAAATTCGTAGAGAAAAGTACTAAATACGGCACCATTTATAATTGGCGAACCAGTGGAGCTAGAATTCTGAAATTTGGATTGAAAGTTATTGGTGGCACGTAGGATAGATGTACCAAAGGGTTTTGGACATTCGAACTATAAGTATCCGAAAAGTACTAAAATGTACTTAATTTGGTACAATTTTGTAGCATGTGAATGGAAATTGGAATGTGAATTAAGGTTGAGAAGTAGGGTCGATATAATGAGGGGGTTTTGAAAGCGTGTACTCATGTCGTCGAAGTTTAGGATTGGGATATGTACGTGATTTTGGAAATGTGTTACTGATGTGTACGAAAAGTACTAAATCGTACTATAATTGGTACAATTTGAATTTGGGTGAACCGATAGAGCTGGAATCTTGAAAGTTGACATTAGGATCAATGTAGGGGTGTAGGATTGGACTTTTATAATTTTTTTGGAAATTCGTACTAACGTGTACTAAATTTGGACACAATTTATATTTTGGGTGAACCAATGGAGCTGGAATCCTGAAATTTGGAGTTAGGGTCACTGTTTAGGTGTAGGATTGCAATATGTAAATTGGTTTGGAAATTCGAACTAATTTGTACAAAATGGTACCGAATGTGGATTTGCGTGAATCGATAGAGCTGGAACGCTGAAATTTGGAAATAGGGTAACTGTTGGAGTGTAGGATTGGGGAATGGATGTAGTTTTGGAAGTTCAAACTTATGGGTACTAAATTGTATATTTATATTTGGTCAAATTCTAATTTTGGTGAACTGATAGCGTTGGGATTCTGAAATTTGGAGGTAGAATCATTGTTTATGGGGTATAGGATGGGGGTATGTAGGAAGTTTTGGAAATTTGTACTAAATGGTACTACATTTTTATTTAGGTAAACCGATAGAATTGGAATTTTAAAATTTAAAGTTAGAATCACTTTTAGGGTATAGAATTGTACTATTAGAACGTTTCGAACATTTGTACTAATGTATAATTAATGGTACCCAATTTGGATGTAAGTGAACCGATAGAGCTGGAATCCTTAGATTTGGAATTACGGTTGTGGTGTTTTTTAAATTTGTACTTACGAAAATTTATTGATGTGTGGAAATTTATATTGAAAATTTGGGTGGACCCACATTAGAAATTTGGAGTTTTTTTCGAAATGAGTGTTGCAATAGAGAGCTAGATTTCTGTTGCGGTCAGAATTGGTGTGTAGTGTTGAGATATGGAGTTAATTTTGAAAATAGTACTATAAGAGAACATAATAAAATTTTAATTATGGTCCGTATTGGTTTTTAAATGATCCCCACATTCATTATTGAAGAAGCGGTCATATGCTAGCTGAACATATTTTAGTTCCTCATTCCTAAAATTAAGAGATTTCGGATTATATTGGACACGAAAACACACAAAAAATTAAGTTTTCGGTCCATTTCATCCCAAAATTTTAATCTGATCATCACCGAAAATTGTAGGCGTTGTCCTTGACCATAACTGGAGCTTCATGGAAAATTTCAAAGCGATAAGCGCGATATTTCCGCACTCTAATGTGGTAATGGGTTACTAAATAATATCTCAATACGTAAGCACCTGTTAATATTTGAGTGTAACTCCCACATCTGAGTAGATACATCACTATATTTGGTATCAATTTAAAGGCCAACCACTCCTCTTGGATATACTATCAACTTTTCGGGTATATAATCTTCAGGAGTAAATATATACGCCCCAGAATAAAAATTTTGTAATTTTTCACACAAAAGTCAATGTCCATTTGACCCGCTAAATATTGACCGATCTTTATCAAAACTGCCATGCTTATTCTTTGGCCCGACCCCCCTTCTCCATGTAAAATTTCGCGATATTCGGGCCATAATTACGGCCTCTGGAGCGACCAGAAAAACCGACAAAAATTAAGTATTTGATCCATTTCATCCCCTGTATAGGGATGAACCCATCCTACATGCAAAATTTCTTGAAGATTGTTAGATAACTGGGGCCTTTATCGTGTTTACAAATTATAATGGACAGACGGACGGACGGATACACATGTCTAGATCGACTCAGCTAGTCGAGATATGACGATCGGTATACTTAAAGGTGGGTCTATGACCAATATTTCGCGGCGTTACAAACTCTTGGGGCTGCACAAAGCTATAATACCCTGACAACATAGTTGTGTAGGGTATAAAAATCGTTTTACGGGATTACCTGTACAATATATATTTTCCACTGATTTGTTATTTCTTTCCTCACAATTTCTTTTCCGGCTCCCCCTTTATATGTTATTTCACTTTATAGCTAGTGACGCAAAGCATTTAAGGGAATGCTTTAAATATTTCCAGTGTCAAACAAAGGACACGGTTAACATTGTTGCTATTGTTTTTTTATAAATCGCAAAAGAAAGACAAGGAAAAAAACTAACCTGCTCCCCATTTTACAATGAAACTTATACACGGAAAACCCCCTCCCTATAACAATTATAAAAACTGAGCATCACAAAATGCGTTAGATTATCATCAAGGATATTTTCTTCGTTTTCTATAGAAATAGAAGTTACTGCCACAAACAATCGCACACACACAGCGACAATGGGGTTGTGACGAGCGTATTGTTCTACTTTGGCATTCTTGCTGTTCCAAGAAGTCAAGGATACTTTTCTTCTATGGATAATGATACTTAAACAGGAATAAGATAATAAAAAGGACATTAAAGGTGTCCTTAATCATGTATAGAAGCGTGCTGGAGTTGAGAAAATATTGAGAAAGCTGTAAAAAAATAGAACATTTTTTTCAGAATTGAGGTCAGGTTGTTGGTGTACGCTTGTGAATTGTTTTAAAATATTATCTTGAAATGATTGAAGTTATTGTGAAAAATAACACTCTGGAAAGCAATTAGTGATTTCGGATTTGTTTATGGGATAGTCAAAAAGCCTAAAGAAAATGAATATTTTCTTCATTATCAAATTAAACAAAAACACAAATTGAGGTTCGGATGACCTGTACTGAATTTTTTTGAAAATGTTTCAGTTATATATGTATGTATATCTATCTACATATATGTATATACATATATAAAAATGAATTGCTGTTCGTTAGTCTCGCTAAAACTCGAGAACTGCTGAATGGATTTTCCTTATCGTAGTCGTGAAATGTTCGTGGAGATCCAGGGAAGGTTTAAAAGGTGAGAAAATTTTCAAAATCGCGAAAAATTTGCAAAAAATATTTTGAAGCCTATTTGCATTTCCACGAATTTATTATCGAGCTATTTTTATTGCACCACGTCGTAGTTGTTAGTTTGAGATATTTTGGGCGAAAATTGGTAGCGTATCATTCCTTTAAGCTTTCATTTGTCAATTATTGAACATTTTGAAAATATTTTTTTTTTTAATTGGATTGACATTGAATTTTTTTTTTTAAGAATTTTAAAAATAATTGAGAAGTATCATTGAAAGTACACGTTTTCCACAGAATGCCCGTACATTTGGGACAAATGCAATGGTGAAAATCAGAAGACATGCGGAATAGAGTTCTGATTCTAAGATCCATGTCCAAGATTATTTTCTTTAAATAATAATAATAGTTCCATAGGGATACTTTATTTCTTAAAGTACCTAAAATGTTGCTATGCCACGGGAAATCAGGTGGCACCATTATATGGTGGTTATTTGCCTAATCGTTGGTTAGTATCTTTGAACTTATAAACTCTATACCGCATATATCCGACACTAATAATGTGTATCACAGAGAAAAGTAATATACCACTCATTTGCTGCAAGACAGGCATAACTCAAAAAACGTGGTTTTCAAATTAATGACGATTGTTCGCTATAATAGACTTCATGTTGTGTAAAAAATTATATGAATATCTATTACACACTCTAATTGAGAAGCATATAAAGTGTGAGTAAATTGAAAACTTAAAATGCATTTTCTGCAAAATCGCTTTTTTGAGTTATGCCTGTCTTGCAGCAAATGAGCGATATGTACACTGATATTTTCTGTGCAAAATTCTTTCATTAAGTTCATATAAAAAAGTGATGTTACCCATTCGTATTGAACCTGTGACTATAAAATTACAAATAACGCAATATGACAGGAGATCTAATAACATGTAAAAATGTTGTTAAGATCGAACTTTTCTTATCTTCTCATATGTATATACCTTAAATCTGTCGGGACATTTATATTGGTACAATGTTACAAGACTATTAGGTAGTAGGTTGTCCATGATCTTTACAATAATGTTCAAAATTATAGACACTCAGGTTGGAAAAAGGGGGAAAGAACTTCAACGTACCGAAAATTAAACGGAAATATGTATGGCATACTCATGAGAAAATTCGGTCAAAGTCTTCACAATTCCGAAAATGAAGTGTATGTAGGAGCTGCGGCCTAAATAGAAATGTTTCCTCATAAATGTGTGTTACCCTTCAATATCCCGTTATGGTATATTATAGCTACTACAATGGGAATGGATATATATTAATTTTGGGAAGGAAGATTTGACACCACATTATAAAATACCAAACAATGGGAGATATGGGACTACACGGAAAATTTTACCAATATTGCTAATTTTTGGTAAAGAGGTTTTGATCATCAAAAATAAAACATTAAAGCCACTATGGTTGAAACACTGGGACAAACTCCGAAAAATACACGAATAATTGAGTACCGTTATATGGGCGCTACCTCAAAGAGTGGACCTATACAGATAATTTTAGTGCGATTCATTCTACCAAATAAGAACCAAATGCCAAATCACAGCCGATTAGATTTAAAAACGTGTCCAAATCCCCCACATCTTAAAAAAATGTGGGGTACTATTAGATGGGGGATATTTGGAAGCTTGGGCGAATATAAAATTACACCCAAATACCCAATATTAAGGGCTACCGTTATATGGGAGCTATCCGAATACTTGGGTCAATATTGATATTATTAATTAGGAAGATTTGCTGCTCAATAAATATTCCTAATATTAAATTATAAGCAGTTCTGTTGAACATTTTCAATATCAAATATATTATAAGTCGTAGAAATGTATGTTGGTGGGTAAAAAACAAATCTAAAATTCCGAAAATTAGACATAAACAATATTGCTAGGCAAGTATTATATATATTCTGCCGATTGTTTGCAAATTGCTTGCCGATTGCTTGCAAATTAAAATGTTTTAAATAAAAATAATTTTTCATTGAATGCGAATTTTAACACAAGCTTTAAACATTTCTTATTCAACTGTTTCGTAATATTCATTGTCTTTTTTTATAATCAGAGCTTAATAATACCCTGTCAATACAGCTTCACAGCTACCATCCACATCTTAATAATTCCTCTCATAACATATAATTTTTCAATGGAAAATTATACAATAACAACAATACCAACAGTTTTTACAATTCTGTCAAGTAACAGCTGTTTTATGCCGTCGTTAATCATGCAATATTATATTTTCGACCAATAATAACAACATCAACAACAAAAGGAAAAACTATACAGCCAATTAAATGAAGCATAAATCCTTGATTGTGTTGTATTGTACTATCATCATCGTCGTCGTCATCATCAGTTAATAAGCTTTATATCGGCATTTTCCACCTTATTGCATTTCATTTTTTTTGTTCTGCCGGTATACAGTTACACAAATTAAAAGTTAAATATTATCGTGTAACGGAAGGAGAAAGAGGAAAATATTAACAAGAATGATGAGAACGAGAATAACACAAAGGCAATAAGAAATAATAAAAATGTAATTATGATATCTTTAAAATCGGAAAAAACACGCCAACATACATCGGTGTGAAGCGACAATTAAAAGGATATTCGTTTTAATTGTTATCCTTCATGGAAACGAGGATGGTAAAAAACAAATAATAATTGGGTGAAATTAATTTGTTTTTCCTCTTTATCGAAGTATGTGGGAAGTATGAATACTGCAGATTCCAAGATATAGGAGAATTCGTCGGATTACTTGTGTATTCAAAATCTGGCTGCGGAGGCACTCATTTCGGCATCGGTTAAGTAGAAAATAACATGTGGCATGTAAAGGTCACCTAAAACAACTATGACCTCTTTTCCTCCATTCTATTAAGGGGACTCCAATTCTCGATTTCAAATTTTTATGATTTTCAATCGACTGGCGAATGATTGAAGACTTGTAACTTCATATATAAGCACTTGAAGACTTAAGTGATAAAAACATGAATTGACATAATTGTTTAAAACAGATATTTCTGTAGTTTATGGAAACCCTATAATTTATATTCTCCTGGTCCGTAATAACTACTTTTTTCTAGTCATATATTAGGATTGTACATTGACAATAACTTCAATTTGTCAACGAACCAAGTTTTATGTCATAGATGTCAGATATAAATTGTAGATCCAGAGAGTCAATTATCACCCTTCGTTTGCCTGTAAAAATGCCTTCTTTCGCCTGTTCGTCTCTAGATTTCTGCTCGTCTCTGTAAAGTCGTCCTATCATATACAAAGACTCCCCGCCATACAGCTCGTCTATAAACATCCCATGTCCTGCCGATCGCTATAAAAACTACCCGCTCTTCTGTCCATCTATAAAAAAACTATTTTTTCCGTTTGTCAATAAAAGCACCATAACTTTCCGTTCGTTAACAACTCCCTGCCACCGCATCTACATAGAAATATTCAACATTTGAGCTCGTCTACAGGCAATCCTACATCAAAGCTTAAGTATAGAGACTACTTTCTACTCCTCTAAAGAGGCCCTCTTCTTCTCTATAGAGACTCCCATTTCCACCGCGTTCATAATCACACCCTCCCCTTCTTCTCTTCACACCTCCCTACCACATGCATCCTAGTATTCCACCTCTTTTTTGGACGTCCCTACCAGCTCGTCTACATAGAGTCTCTGTTTCTCAACTCGACCATAAGGACATTATTCATCTTCTCTATACACCCACTATAGAGACTCACTTCCGCTCGTCTACACCGACACCTTTCAGATCGTCTATATATACTCTCTGCCTTTCAGCTCGTCTATATAGACTCCCTGCCCTTCAGCTCGTCTATATAGACTCCCTGCCCTTCAGCTCGTCTATATAGACTCCCTGCCCTTCAGCTCGTCTATATAGACTCCCTGCCCTTCAGCTCGTCTATATAGACTCCCTGCCCTTCAGCTCGTCTATATAGACTCCATGCCCTTCAGCTCGTCTATGCTCTTTAAATAGTCTATATAGACTCACTACCCTTCAGCTCGTCTATATAGACTCTCTGTCCTTCAGCTCGTCTATATAGACTCTCTGCCCTTCAGCTCGTCTATATAGACTCTCTGCCCTTCAGCTCGTCTATATCGACTCTCTGCCCTTCAGCTCGTCTATATAGACTCTCTGCCCTTCAGCTCGTCTATATAGACTCTTTGCCCTTCAGCTCGTCTAAATAGACTCTCTGCCCTTCAGCTCGTCTATATAGACTGCCTGCCCTTCAGCTCGTCTATAATATAGACTGCATGCCCTTCAGCTCGTCTATAATATAGACTCCCTGCCCTTCAGCTCGTCTATAATATAGACTCCCTGCCCTTCAGCTCGTCTATAATATAGACTCCCTGCCCTTCAGCTCGTCTATAATATAGACTCCCTGCCCTTCAGCTCGTCTATAATATAGACTCCCTGCCCTTCAGCTCGTCTATAATATAGACTCCCTGCCCTTCAGCTCGTCTATATAGACTCCCTGCCCTTCAGCTCGTCTATATAGACTCCCTGCCCTTTCGCCTGCAATATTTCTTCCATGTTTGGCTTTTAAAATACCCCTTTTTAATATCTCACATCTACACATTCTTATATTTTACTCTTTATATTATATTCACGTTTATTTTTCCATCATCATCAATGGGGGGTTAAACGTTTAAAGACCTTACCGACCTCATAAAGACCATATTTTGTGTACACCACCACAAGGATTGATGTAGAGAGGAAGGACGTAACAACTTTGATAATAATCGTAACAAATATTTTCTTTTTTATTTAATTTTGTTAATCCTGCAAGTCCACCTTGTCCTAGAATATTATAAAATTTCTTGATTGCCTTTACAATGTTAGCAGCTCTTGTTGTGTGGTTTGTTGATGCATTTATCCTCTTATCTGTAGTTCGGCTTTAGCTTTGGAGGTCTGCATCAGACACGTATACATGGTTGCTTCTGCTACTTACTTTTTGTTGTTGTGGTTGTTATACGTGTAAGCTCTTCTCTTTAGCACATAACACAATTTTCTTTACTTAAAAATGAAATTAAATTTTGCTTTACCGCAAATTTGTTGCTGGTTGCAGGATAAAGCAACAACAAGCATCATTGACTGTGAATGTATTGGTGTCGTTTACATTGTTGTACTCTCTTTCTGCAGCATCGTCATCATCACCGTCGTACTTTTTCTCTTATGCACTTTTCTTGGCCAAGTCATTTCGTCTTGCCACTTTAGGCAGATTACCCATGCATTAGCAGCCAGATAACTTCGCACAGAATACAAGGAAACATGTTATATCCTTTCTATCACATATTATGTGCTTCTATATATGTGTGTGTTTGTAAGTGCCTTGCTGAGTAGTTAGTTGCATAAGTGCAGTTTGTGTTTTAAACAGCAACAATCATTGTTGTTTGAATATCTGTGGTTTTTGCGTACTCACGCGCTTAGCTGTCATCCATCCCGCACACAATACCACAAGATACAATTATTACAGATAAATGTTACGTGTCCTTGTTACGACAAGTTGTTGTTTTTCTCGTTGCTATTTTTTGTTTTGTTCTTCATATATCCCCATGCACTTGAAATCCCTTTTAGTGTCATCCGTTCGTATCTCTGGTTATATAGTGTACATGTGTATGTGCGTATGAGCGTTTATGTAAAAGTGTTTTACGGTGCAGTGGTGTATCACAAATTGTTGCTGCATTTGCAGAGGTTTGTTGGGAAACTTGGTATGTAATTTTTGCTGATTATTGTTGTTACATGATGATGTCAAAAGGATGTAACTCCGGTTTTTTTTAATGGTCATACCTATTCTAAGATTATGACTTTAGTTTGGGGGATTATCATGTAGCAAATTGCTGGGATAGGGGCAAAATAACAAAACTAAAGAAGTGTATTAAAAAAAATAGTTTGTTTATAGAAATTTTCGATATTTGCTTTAATTATTGAGAATAAAACAGGTCAAGGTCCCTGCCCTCCAGCTCCCCTACAAAGACTCGATTCGGTTTTAAGATTCCCTTCTTCAGCTCGTCTATAAAGAATCCTTTCATCAGTCTGTCTAGTTTATAAAGACTGTCTTCAGCTCATCTATATAGACTCCCTGCCCTTTAGCTCATCTATATAGACTCTCTGCCCTTTAGCTCGTCTATGTAGACTTACTGCCCTTCAGCTCGTCTATATAGACTCCCTGACCTACAGTACGTCTATTCAGACTTACTGCCCTTCAACTCGTCCATATAGACTCTCTGCTTTTCAGCTCATCCATATAGACTCCCTGCCCTTTAGCTCGTCTATATAGACTTCCTGCCTTTTAGATCGTGTATGTAGATTCCCTGCCCTTTAGCTCGTCTATATAAACTCCCAGTCCTTCAGCTCGTCTATATAGACTCCCTGACCTACAGTACGTCTATATAGACACCTTGCCTTTCAGCTTGTCTAAATAGACCCCTTACCTTCAGCTCGTCTATATAGACTCTTTGCTCCTCTATATATACTACCTGCGCTTCATCTTGTCTATAATAGACTCCTTGCTCTTCAGGTCGTCTATAAAAACTCCCTGATCTTCAGCTCGTCTATAAGGACTCCCTGATCTTTAGCTCGTCTATAAATACTCCCTGTTCTTCAGCTTGTCTATATAGACTCCCTGCCCTTCAGCTCGACTTTATAGACTCCCTCACCTTCAGCTCATTTATACAGACTTCCTCACCTTCAGCTCGTCTATATAAACTCCTTTAGCTCGCCTATATAGACTCCTTGCCCTTCAGCTTCTCCACATAGACTCCTCACCTTCAGCTCATCTGCATAGACGCCATTCATATAGACTCTCTGCCCTTTAGCTCGTATATGTAGACTTACTGCCCTTCAGCTCGTCCATATACACTCTCTGCCCTTCAGCTCGTCTATATAGACTCCCTGACCTACAGTACGTCTATACAGACTTACTGCCCTTCAACTCGTCCATATAGACTCTCTGCCTTTCAGCTCATCCATATAGACTCCCTGCCCTTTTGCTCGTCTATATAGACTTCCTGCCCTTTAGATCGTCTATATAGACTTCCTGCCCTTTAGCTCGTGTATGTAGATTCCCTGCCCTTTAGCTCGTCTATATAAACTCCCAGCCCTTCAGCTCGTCTATATAGACTCCCTGACCTACAGTACGTCTATATAGAAACCTTGCCTTTCAGCTTGTCTAGATAGACCCCTTACCTTCAGCTCGTCTATATAGACTCCTTGCTCCTCTATATATACTACCTGCGCTTCATCTCGTCTATAATAGACTCCTTGCTCTTCAGGTCGTCTATAAAGACCCCCTGATCTTCAGCTCGTCTATAAGGACTTCCTGTTCTTCAGCTTGTCTATATAGACTCCCTCACCTTCAGCTCGTTTATACAGACTTCCTCACCTTCAGCTCGTCTATATAGACTCCTTTAGCTCGCCTATATAGACTCCTTGCCCTTCAGCTTCTCCACATAGACTCCTCACCTTCAGCTCATCTACATAGACGCCATTCAATTCAAGGTAATCTATCTTTTGAGATGAAGATCGTGAATTAAAAAGAAAAATATCCAATTATAATCTGGAATGTTCAAGATATTACTCGGTACGAGAATAATAATTACTTATACATATGTATATGAAATACCATATGCCACTACAAGTTTCTTCTCTGACTAAATTGTTGTCCAAAAGTTCAACAACTGTCATATGTCTCATAATATGCAATTATATACATATGTATATATTACATGAGTGGTGTATATGTCTCATACACATGTACTTATTAAATACCCTTTGGGTATTTCAACATAAAACTTTTGGACTATCAATTATTAATGTCAATTTATCCCATGGCTATTTTCCTACAACCATTTCCTACCATTCATAGGATACAAGTAATAGATTGCTCCTTTCGATTGTTGATAAGGAATATAAATGATGGCCAACGGGGTTCCTTTTTTTAATCTATAAGAAAATTATTAAAACAAATGTAAATAAAAAGATTAATGAGAAAGTAGTCATTAATCTTTTTATTTATATTGGTTTGGATTTCTTTTTTTATATTTGTTGAAGAGTTTTATAAGAAGAAATTAATTTTAAATCATGAATGCCTTCATCTGTTTCCCTCAGAATTTTTAATTGTTTGTTTCTTTTTTTATCACAAAATAGCCTACCCCGATATGTAATATTCATATGAAAAAGAAAAAAAATCTGGTCATATGCGTTACTCAAAATGCCAGTGGTCCCATTTTCCAATAACACTCAAGTCAAAAGCGCATTGCAACGTGATAACCTGTGAACACACCAAAAAACACAGCGTCAACATATGCATAAAGTGTAAAAACAATTTTGTGAATGACATTGACGTTGAGGTTTTTCATGAAAAAGAAACTGAAAATATAAAAAAAGACCACGGGACAACCTAGAATCCTCCAGCATTGATATTGTATTGAAGGGAAAAAGTGGCTGCATGTAACCCGCCTTGTCATTTTTTTCACAAAGCAATCCCTGTTCCATTTCCTGTTGACATATTTTCACACAGAGCTTTCACATGGCTGGTGAATTAATGAAAACTGACTTGAATATTGTTTTTTTTCTGTGTTACGATCGAAAGGGTATGTTACAAAATTCCAATTCCCCAAAGCGGATACTGAAAAAAACCAACTTCACGTTTTTGTAGATACTTGGTCATATGATGGGGAAATTTAAGGGCTAATACAGTCGAACTTTACTATAACGAATTATTTTGTATACGAAATATGAAGCCCTACCGCCCTATAATATATCTTTCAACTCTATGTTCTTAAAAATCTTCAATAAATTTTTTTTAAAAAATCTACACTATTACCTGCATTCAATAAAATTTTTTTTAACAAAAAAATAAATCTCTATATATAAAAATAACATGTATGTTCGTGATCGCTAAACTCAAAAACTACTGCACCGATTTTGACCTACTGCATCGATTTATATGTACAAGCACTATGGGGCGTGAGGAGTGTTTCTGTGTAGTTTGAAGTTCATCCGATAGATGGATCAATATTTAGTTGTTTTGTGTTTTTGCAACGTAACTCAAGAACTACTGCAGCGATTTTGACCAAATTTGATGTATTTGCTCTATAGGGCGTGATGAGTGTTTCTGTCTAATTTTAAGTTCGTCGCACAGATGGCGCGCTATATAGTTTCTTTGCGTTTTGCCCGATTAGAGATTGGGTGCTAAATTAATGCAATTCTGATAGGGCAAAACAACGTTTGCTTAGTCTGCTAGTAAATAAATAAAATATTAATTATTTAATATTATTCAAGCATATTTTTTGGATTTTTTGGATAGTTATTCAACAAATATTTTAAAAAACTCTATGCTATGGTAAAAAAAAATCCATCCAGGTTGATGATGGATTTTAAAAAAATCAGGCTGTGATGTTCCTTCAACATTAATTTTTAAATACAGGCTGTGGCGTTCCTTTAAAAATATTTTTTTTTAAATTCATGCTTTGATGGTCCTCCAAAAATTAAAAAATACTCCTTAAAAAATTCTATGCTACTTCAAAGTAGGGAAGTTTTTTTACGTACGTGCCATGCATACATATAACATTGGTTTAATGATTACCAAATTTCAATGTATCTAAAAACGTAAAGAAAAAAAAAAATTAAAAAATTATTTTGTTAAAAAACAAGCTCCAAAAAAAAAAAAAAAAAAATATATATATACCACAAACTTTTTTTAACTCATTTACCACCTGTTACTTTGTGCAACCTTCACTGGCTAACATTTACCATTGGAATATTCTTTTAAGGACTAGCATACCAATAGTGTTTTAAAGATTCAGGCTTTTATGGTCCCCAAAAAAAATATAAATAAAAAGATTACATTCCACAAAATATTTTTTTTTTTTTAATTCAGACTTTGATGGTCCTCAAAAAAATTAAAAAATGCCACTCCTTCACAAAATATATATTTTTTTTTTAATTTAGGCTTTAATAATCCTCCAAAAATATAAAAGAAAAAATCCACATTTTGGAACATCCTCAAAAAATATTTTTTTAAAAATCCACGTCTTGGTAGTCCTTCAAAAAGTATTTATTTAAATCTACGTCTTGGTAGTCCTTCTTCGTCTATAAAGACTCCCTGTCCATCAGGTCGTCTATAAAGACTTCCTTACGTTCAGCCCGTCTATAAATATTCATTTCCCATCAAATCTTCTGCAGGAGACTCCCTGACTTTCAAATCGTCTGTTGATGACTCCCTAACCTTCAGCTCGTCTGTTGAAGACTCCCTAACTTTCAGCTCGTCTATAGAAGACTCCCTGACCTTCAGTTCGTCTATAGAAGACTCCGTGCCCTTCAGCTCCTCTATAGAAGACTCCCTAACCTTCAGTTTGTCTTTATAAACTCCCTGCCCTTCAGATTGTCTATATAGACTCCTTGCCCTCCAGCTCATCTATAGAAGACTCCCTACCTTTCAGATTGTTTAAATAGACTCCTTGCCCTTCATCTCGTCTATAAAAAACTCCCTGCCTTTCAGGCTTTTCTATTGTCTATGAAAAAATCCCTTTAGCTCATCTAAAATCTCCATTAAATTCTTAAACTCTACGATGCATTTTCTATCCAACTGCTAAATGACAAATGATGCATGTCGAATATGTGTTCAAATGTTCGTGCACCAGCATTAAGTCGTTTCGTTTGTTTTCAACAAACTGTAAATTCACTTGTTTTTGTTGTTGTTTTTGCAGTTCAGCAGCAGTTCAAGTGAATAATGAAAAAAAAAATGTCAAATGACTGAGAAAAAGTTTACAAGATTGCAAATGATAAATGTTACCTCGTTTTTATAACAGCCATCTGCTAGCTAGAGATTGTGTAGAAGGCATGACGACGACGATAAAAGCCTTTACCAATATCTCGGTAACTGCATTAGGAAAAATGGAGCAGGTTGGTTGACTGGTTATGTGTTCGATGGAAGTTCCTTTCAGCACGTAACACGGAAACAACCTGAACAAATTACATTTTCTAGTAAAAATTTCCAAACCAAATATCAGTTCTTCTGTGTGCTTATCAATAAAATAAAATATCTACCGGATTTATAAACTTGAAAGGTGACTTTTAGGGGGGTGAATGTTTGATAGAATTTTTAAAAATTGAAAATTCCCCGTAAATTGAAATCCGCTATTGCTTTGGTCTGAGTTCAAAAGAACAAATTCTGATCTGATAGAAAATAAACTAGGTCCATTGGATTCAAAATAACTAAGAGTATGAGCATGTCTGTCCTATTTTTCCTTAAGCCTATTAGTCAAATATACCATCGAATGATTTTAATTATACCCTTCAACTCACTGTGGTACAGGGTATTATGTCTTTGTGCATATGTTTGTAAAAGGCAAAAGGACTCGAGATAGACCCATGGTTCCTTTTGAGAATATGCATAGAATCACTTCCTGTGTCGATTTAGGCATTTCCTTCTGTCCGTCCGTCCATGTATTTTTGTAAACAAAGTACAGGTCGCATTTATGATCCGATGGTACTTATTTGGCCCAAGGACGAACCCTATTGAAATTAGAGAAAATCGGTTCAGATTTAGATATAGCTCCCAAATATAGTTTCATCCGATTTTATGTAAATGATACACCAAACAACCAATATTTGTGCGATAGGGACAACATTTTGCACAGCCCACTGAATCAGGTCCATGCTTATGTATGCGAAGTTTTATTGAAATCGGTTCAGATTTACATATAACTCCCATATATAGTTTCGTCCGATTTTTGGTGTATGATGCACCAAATTCCCAATATTTATCCGATTGAGACAAAATTTTGCACAGAGTGCTGAATTAGGCCCAGATTGATTTCTGCAAATTTTGTTAAAATCGGTTCATATTTATATATAGCTCCAATATATAGCTTCGACCAATTTTTGGTGAATGATGCAACATACTCCCAATATTTGTCCGATTGAGACAACATTTTGCACAGAGTACTGAATTACGTCCAGACTGATGTCTGCGAAGGTTTGTTAAAATCGGTTCGAATTTAGATATTGCTCTCATATATAGTTTCGTCCGATTTTTGGTGAATTATCCACCAAACTCCCAAGATTGAGCAAAATTTTGCATAGCGAATGCCATTGAGGAACAATTGATGTGTGATATGGTTTGTTGAAATCGGTTCAGAGTTGGATATAAGTCTTACATAAATGTTTTGTTCGATTTTATGAAATGGTGCACCGAAGGGCCTATGTTTGTTTTACACGAAATTTGGCAGAGGGTATTAATTTGAATATAGAGTGATAACAAAAACAAATGGTGTATGCAACGGTTGCTCAATTATATCCATGTGTTTATATATAATTTTACTCGATTTCATACAAATGGTACACCAAAGAATCCAAGTCTGAACGTTTAACATCGAGTTTTTTCAATGGTTAATATATATATATATATATATATATATTTCGCCCGATTTCATTTCAATGGTCCTCCAAAGATTCTATTTCTGTTCTATCTGCAGGATTTTGTAGATATTAACATCTCTTGCATGTACCCAAAGTGGTGAAGGGGGTCATATAATCGGCCCCGTCCGACTTTTGTACTTTTTTTACTGTTTTTTTTTTTCAATACTCTAAGAAGTTCAGATTATCCACCATGTTTGGAAAATATTTGTCTCCAAAGATTCTATGTCTGTTCTATCTGCAGGATTTTGTACATATTAACATCTCTTGCATGTACCCAAAGTGGTGAAGGGGGTCATATAGTTGGCCCCGTCCGACTTTTGAACTTTTTTTTTACTGTTTTTTTATCAATACTCTAAGAATTTCAGTTTATCCATCATATTTTCAAAATATTTGTCTCTATTATCTAGCTTTTTGTCCAATTAAATTTACTCAACAAAATTAATGGTATTGTTAGCAAACATACCCAAAATTTACATCTCTCTGAACAAAAGTGTCTATCATCATTTATTTTGTGTTCAAATTATTTTTGCACTAACTAACCCTGCCGGCACTTCAATGCAAATCCATAAGAGTCGTCCTTGCTGCACTCAATAACTTGATGGTATTATTTAGAAGTCATGGCTTATCACACATTGGCTTGTGTAGCCAATGGTCATCACCATGCCATAACAATTAATCCGACAGTGTGATTGTGCAAAGCAATAATGCGAAATAACTGTCCGCTTCAGAAATTGGAACAACTATCACAAAAACAACAACAGGAAGTAGAAATTTACTCAAAATGGCACGATCCAATACTAAAGCAGAGTTGAATTGTTTCCGTCCTCTGGACTAATAGCGCAAATTTGGTTTATTGTTGAATGAGTGAGTATGTTTATTGTGCACTGTTCATAATCAGGGACATAGTTTTTGATGAATCATAGAATGTTTGCAACGAGGAGGGATTGACTGGATTTAGGAAATAATTATTATTATTTAGAATTCAAGGACCAATACATATAGACTCATTAGATCACAAAGATACAGGCGGGTCTATTTTGAGGTTTCCTACTTTTTTTAAAGAAATGAAACAGAAAATTGAAGATCGTCTACATAAAGAATTTGAGCCCTTCAGCTCGCCCTCATGACTTCCAGTTAAACGTCTAAGGCTCATCTGGTAGGTTGTAAGGAGTGTTTTAAGAGCTATAGGAAAACTAGACATTTAAGGGGACCCCCAAAACAAGAACAACAACAATTTTTTGTAGATTATTTTTATTCCTTTATAAATCTTCAATTATATATGTGCAAAGTTACAAACCTTAACAAGCATTGGTACTCATTTACCAGCCCATTTGAAATCTTAAAATCTTTGCATTTATGTCTCAGTAAAATTTTATGTTTGAAAATTATTTCATGCAAATTTTCGCTTAGTTCAATTTGGACATATTCGTGGATCATCGGTCAACTTTCCCAGATGTCATACACCAATAATTCTGCGTCGCGGTAGATCGCTCGGTTTCAATTCTTGAACAAATCCATTCCATAAGCCGAACTTAAAAAAATTGCCAGGCGCGTCGGTCTTGTGCTCAGCTCATCCAATTTGAAAGTCCATGTTCCGAGATGTTGTCTTCCATTTGATCTTTTCATCGAATTCGTGGCCTCCTCTTCTGCGGGAACCATCACTTGGCTCTCTTTTATATATTTTATATGCTGAGGCATCTTCAACCATTCGCACAACACGGCCAAGCCGCCGTAGTCGCTGCAGCGCGATACAACTGACTATGTCGATGTATGTGTATGAATGGTATAGCTCGTGGTCATTCGACGACGACGTACTTACGCAAGCAGATGAGGGAGCTCTTGGTGTGTTTGAGAGAAAAAATTTTCGGAAGATCTGCGTCGACGGTAAATATGTCGACACCAAGAGCTCCCTCATCTGCTTGCGTAAGTACACATAATTCAGATCCATACAACAGCATGGGTAGTATCAGCGTCTTGTAAAGTGTGAGTTTGGTCTGGCGAGAGGTGCCCTTGCTTTTGAATTGCTTACTAAACCATAGTAGTATCTTTTGGCCAAACACTATTCTTCTGTGGATTTAAAAGCTGATAACATTATTTATAGCTGTAGTTTTTAAGTTTCGCAGTTGGTCCAAGCCTACTGGACGTCTTGCGCGTTGACAACATCAGCTTGGTCTTCTCTCCATTTACTGCCATTTCCACTTTGGTAGACTCCTTCTCAATTCGTTCAAAGGTTGCTGTTACCGCTCGCAATGTTCGACCCACTATATATCGATGTCTGTTCACATTTGCATCTCGTTCGATCTTTTCCAACAGGACGACAAACTGTCACCTTGTCCGAATGCTCGTTCTTATCCTGGCATTTTCCGTATTACACATCTACGTCATACGATCTAAATTTGGATATTTTACTTACAAAAGTTTTGGTTCATTTGACTATAAATAAATGGTTGGCCAGATCCTTTCACCGTGTTAAATTTGTGATGTTTGGCCTCTAAGGCGACTAGAAAACCATAAAAAAAAGTTGTTGGCCAATTTCACCCCGTAAATATAGGAACCGGAACTTCTTGTAAAATTTCATAGCGATCCGCGCAACATTTTCGCCTTCTAGTGTGGTAACGGTAATACCAACCAAATCAAAATTATCTAATCTGCATGCGAAATTTCGAAAGGATATTTCGGTATTTGGCGATTTAATCGGATCGTCCCTGACAGCGCGATCCAACATATGCGCGGGGTGGAACTACTACAACGTCAGTAGTTTTCCCGCTATTCACGTCTTTTGCATCGGCAATAATCATCAGTATTGATCCCCGGAGTATTAGCTAGTAATATTAATTTCTCTTCATTCATTCTTGGGAACCAAATCCTGGTATTTAAAGGTCGTAAAGGTGCAAGCTCCACTTCTGCAAAAATTCCTGACTGGCATGATTGCCGGAACTTCGTTGCATAATGGACAACAGCTTTTACCTCTTATTAATTATACTAAGTATTAATTATACTAAGTATTTTTTTTTTCAATATTTTACTGATAAGTACTTATAGTTCGTCTTATTTATAGTGGTTATATAACATAAACGTCAGGACTATATAAAAAGTACATAAATGTGTTTTTTGTAAAAAATCATCCCCTTCAGAAAAACACTCACCATTAAAATATTAGTTGGGGAAAAAAATCCACCAATTTTATATGAACTATAGAACTTGATTTAGCGTGCTTCGGAATGTCCGCTATATGCCTTTTGTTATATGATTTGTTGCCATTTTAAAGCAGCTCCATAATGCCTCTCTCATAGAAGCACGGCTCTCTATTTGCAAAAAACTCTAGTAGTCGATTTTCACAATCATGCCTAGATACCAATTTTTTATCATTAAAGACATTTTGCAATGCAAGAAAAATATGATAATCGCTTAGTGCCAAGTCCGGACTGTATAGCGGATGCATTAAATCTTCCCAACCAAGCTCCTAAAGTTTCTGGCGAGTCCCTGTAGATGAGCATGGCCTAGCGTTGTCCTCGTGGAATTCGACACTCCTCCTGTTGGCCAATTCTGGGTTTGTGTAAATGGTTTAAAAGAGTTTTAGGTCGATTTTTAGCTCCTGGGCGATGCTACGACTGCTAACATGTCGGTCAACTTCGATCATTTCACCCATTTTATCGACAGTTTCGACAACCGGCGGCCTACCTGTGCGAGGTACATCATTAACATCAAAAGTTCCAGAACGGAGTCTACGAAACTAAAATTGCACATAAGTGGCTGTTACGGTATTTCCGGCTTTACTGCTAAATATCACCCTTCCAACGAGCATAAATCTGAATTTGTTTGTTTCGATACTTTACGAGAAAAATTAATTGATTTCATTTTCCCCAACCTAATACTTTTGATAAATATAGGGCACTGTAACTCAAAAACCTATTCCTTCAATTGGATCCAAATTGTCTGAACTAGAATAAATCCTATCGGTAAAAATCTTCTAAGTTTTCCAGCTTGGTTTGTGTTAGAATATAAGCTATTTGCAAAAAAAGAAAAAATTCTAGGTTCCCCATTTTCTTAATATTTGAGCGAAGTTGATAACCCTAGTTCATACTAGAGCCATAAATGTTCTCTTTCTGATACCGTTGGAATTTTGGAAATCGAATGATCGTAAAGTAAATCATGCCCGCCATCGACTATTTTTAATTTACAAAAACAACAACAAAATATTGTCAATGCTCTTGTCAGCCGATTGAAAATCGTGAATAGGGATTCCCCTTAAATCGAATGAAGAATATTTTTTTGGAACTTCCATCTCGAGTCTATGTCTAAGACGACGCCTTCGTCTGTAGTTTTGAACCATAAATTAAATTCCAAAAGTCGAGATTTTTTAATTCTACAAAAATGTCGCTCGAACTTTGAATTTTTCCTCGTTGTGTAAATATGTATCCATTTTGCATATATGCCAAGCCAAGTTAATTTTTCGATTCATATTCCCAACCACAGACATGATTTTAAAATATTACAATTTTGTTAGGCAGTCTGGCCTTCCCTATTTAATAAAGTGAGTGACACATACTTTATAAAACCCACACATACACACATCCTCCAAGGACAAATTAGTTTAGTCATAAATCTCTAGAGTTTTCAAAACCACAATTAAAATTTTTCTAAACGCCAGCTGTCCTAAGTAATTACATTTGCTGAAAAAAATAACAAAAAAATAAAAACTATTCTCTTTATTTTTTCCCATAATAACTAAGCAGATCATACCACTCCTTGATGTGACCTTAAACACACACACATGCATACACATACACCATCTCCTGGCATATTCCTAAGTGGGCCAGTAAAGAGTGCAAAAGTACGTCGTTCATAGTTGTTGAAAGTATAAACGAAGTATGGCTTATAGCAGCAGCAGCAGTGGCAAGAAGTATTCCAATGAGTGACACACAGAGCAAAAGTACTCTTGGATGTTATGGCAGTGTTTTGTGTTTGCATGTATATATGTATGTGTGGGTGTGTGTGTGTAAAAACTAACAGCTAATTAAATTAACTGCCACCAACACAACACTCTTCAACAATTACACAGTCCTCCACACATACTACGTCTTTGCTGCATGCTTCTCGTGTATTTAATAACTTATAATTGAGTTTTTTGTTGTTGCTGTTGTTTTTGTTGCCTTATGACCACATCATCGCCACCATCCAGCCAACCACTCTCTCACTCACCATTGACACATGCAACCAATCTTGATATCCTTATTTAGATTCTGTGGCAAATATATTTAATTGTTAGTGGTATTTTTTGTTGTTGTTTTTGTCTGACAACCAGTCACAATATTATACAAGCATGTGCATCTGATAGCTTTGACCACTGTCAAAGATATTAATTTTACCGCATACATATGTATGAGCAGTATGTTGTTGATGTTGATAATATCCAAGTAATTATTGATGTGTAAATTAATTTGCGTTTATTAGGGTGGTAGTTTGAGAGGGAAATTAACAAATTCGAATATAATTGGATATCATTTCAGAGGGAGTGATATTTGAATTTTTTTGAGTTTTCTAAAAAAAAAATATTCAAAATGCAGTCCTCCTTCAGAGAAAAGACTTTCTGGTCTGTTTAGATTGAAGACTTTCAAAAAGTTCTTATAAATATTCTTAATGTGAATGTATACAGAAGAACATCGGTAGGTATTCTATAAAAAGAAGACATTTAATAACTCTTTTTGAAGCTAGAATCTTGAAATTTGGGGTGAGGTCACTCTTGGTCCAATGGTGACAGATGAGGCTGAGTTTTTGGAAATTCGTACTAGAACGTAACGAAAAGTACTAAATATGGTATCATTTGATTTTGGCGAATCGGTTTGAAATGTGGATTGAGGGTCATTGATGGAGTGTAGAATAGATGTAGCAAAGGGTTTTTTGGACATTCGTACTAGGAGTATCCGAAAAGTACTAAGTTGTACTAAATTTGGTACAAATTCCTAGCATTTGAATGGGAATTAAGGTTTAGAAGTAGGGTCGATATAAGGAGGTGGTTTTGAAATCGTGTACTCATGTATACGAAAAGTACTATATTGTACTATATTTGGTACAATTTTCATTGGAGGTACAAATGAAGCTGGGATCCTGAAATTTAAAATTAACATTGCCGCCGGAGAGTAGGATTAGAATATGTACGTAGTTTTGGAAATTTTATACTTATGTGTACGAAAAGTACCAAATCGTACTATAATTGGTACAATTTGGATTTGGTTGAACCAAAACAGCTGGGAATCTGAAATTTGGAGTTATGATCATTGTTGGGATGTAGGATTATGGTATGTAGGGAATTTTGAAAATTTGTACTAATGTGTACAATATGGTACCAAATTTTATTTTTTGGTAGACCGATAGAGGTGGGTCCTGAAATTTGAAGTTAGATCATTGTTAGGGTAGAATTGAGCTATATAGAAAGTTTTGGAAATTCCTACAAATGTGAACTAAATTTTGTGCAATTTAAATTTTGAGTGAACCGAAGTATGAAGTTTTTTAAATTTGTACTAAACGGTACCAATTGCAGATTTGGGTTAGAATTTTTTAATTTGACGTTCGGATCACTAATGGGGCGTAGGATTGGGCTTTGTGGATTGTTTTGGAAATTCGTACTAATGTGTACTTAATATGGTATAATTTAAAGTTTGGTGAACCTATAAAGCTGAAAACCTTGAAATTTGGAAAAAAATTTCTGTTGGAGTGTAGGATTGGGGAATGGATGTAGTTTTGGAACTTCATACTTATGGATATGTACTAGAGTTGGTACAATTTAAATTTTGGGTGAACCGATATATGTAGAATCCTGAAATTTTGAGTTAGGATTGGGATAAGTAGAATTTTTTTGGTAATTTGTACTAATGTGGTACCAGTGTGGATTTGGATGAACCTATAGAGCTGGAATTTTGTAATGTTGAGTTAGGATCACTATTGGGATGCAGAATTGGACGGTATAGGTAATTTTGGGAATTCATACTAATGTGTACTAAATTTGGTACAATTTAAACTTTGGATGAGCCGATCATAAAATTTGGAGTTAGGATCATAGTTGGGGAGTAGAATTAGGGTATCTAGGAAGTTTTGAAAATGCATACTAATGTGTTTTAAATGCCATTAAATTTGGTATAATTATATTTGGGTTAAGAGCTTGGGTTGCAACCCTGAAATTGGGAAATATGATTGTAAATTCGATGTATATTAATGTGTACTAAATGATACGAAATTTGGTAAAATTAAGATTTGGGTTGGAGTTAGCTTTTAAAAATAAGTACTTCAAGAGAACGAAAGAGCTAGATTGTTTTTGTTATCAGAATTGGTGTGTAGTGTTGAGGTATGGAGGTAGTTTTGGAAATACGTACTATAAGAGAACAAAGAACGTAAATGGTACTAAAATGTATTTTTTTTTTTTTTTTTTTGTCAATATTGGTGTGTATGGTGATTAACTATTTTGACTATGCAGTTCTCTGTGAAAACAAATTAATGTATTAACTCATTTTTAAATAATTTTCATGTTCGCTAACGAAGTACCGGACATATGCTAGAAAATATATAAAGCGTGTTCATTGTTAGAGTTACCAGCAAATAATTCATAGGCCCATTACCCAAAAACTTTACCTATGGGGAATTTGTCTTTCTGGTTTGGAATGTTGATCAAATCGGTTATTCAATTCGCTTCAAATTAAATTAACAAGTTTATAAAATATAGACGTTTTGGGGGATGTACCAGAAGGAGAGGGTCGTCGAGTCTCACCTTCGAACTTGTTCTAGCCTTGGTAAAGATGGTTCAAATCGAATATTCCACACGCGTGGTATTCGATTTAAAAATATTGAAAATTTTGACCACTTGTGGGGAGGTACCAGAAGGGGTGGACCGATATTATCAATCTTGGAACTTGAACTATATTTTGGAAGAAATATTACGATGTGCTAAGTTTGGAGTATACACCTTCATTAGGCATAAGGCTGAGGGTAGAAACGTTTTATGTTATATTTATAGGTCTTCCATAGATGCGTCCATAGATGCGTCCAAAATGGTAGGTGTATACGTTATCTCTGGCTTCCCCTTAACATTACAGAACTCCAATTATTAAGCTCAACACGAAAGTGAAAATATAATATATTGTTTTTTTATTGGTCCATTTGACTATATTTTGATAAAATATTATTGCTGTATTAAATTTTGTACAAATCGAATTATAATCGTCATCTGTGGATTGTCTAGAATGCTCTACAAAATTAAAATTATTTGTTTTCTTAGGCAGAATCCCATTCTATTGATGAAATTATTTCCGTTTGACTATCGAATTGTGCTACATTATTTTAATTTGTATTCTGTTCACCCTATTATACCTCAATTATCTCATTGAGTGTTTTCAATTCATTTATAAACCATAAGAGGGTACCTTCGATGCGAATCATTTAGTTTGTCTTAATTGTATATCAACTATTATTCGTATACATAGTTAATATTATATTCTCGCCAACTGGCATTTAATAGCATCATTGATAATTCAGACGTTTAATTGGTTTGTCAAGAAGAAATGAAATTATTATTTTTATACTATGTATTAATTTTCTTCATATGTCTTTAATAGAAAAATCTATATTTTTCTTAATTAATATATCGGCGAAACTACATAGAAAGTTGCGTCTGTGTTGCCTATATATATATATATATATATATACCTCCATATATAACATTTACGTTGTATTTTTTGGCAGTTTTTCATTTATGTAAAGTACAAATCTATGTGTCGATGATATCCATATCTGTCCCTTATTTAAGGGAAGGAATTATAGAGACATTCTTGAATTAGTGAAGGTTCAAATTAAGTCAAAATAAAAAATTAAATTTTTTGAAACCGAGAATGGGTGGGGTCTCCTTAAGCTTGCCGTAAAGCAAGGACTCATTTAAAATGTTATGAAATTTAACGTCCACAAAATATGTGGGATTGGTACCAGGGGTTGGTAAACATGAAGATGTGCCACATTTGGGCATTTCAGTGAAAGGTTCAACCAAAGCCGTAGATCTTGTTTTCTTTAATTGTACTTAGATAAGTGAAGTTATAGATTCTAGTGATATTCTTTCGCATACCAATGGTAAAAAATGTCATATTTATCGTGCAATTTTTCCTCCAAGTAAATCTGTCCTTCTAATCCTATACGTTCGTTCAACATGTGAATATTCCCAATATCTAACATTGGTCAATGCTTCCGGGATAATAATACAAACTACCAAACTACAGACGCTCAGGTTAAGCTAGGACCCTGATCATTAAGACCCGACAATTCTGAACATATCGGTCAGATGTATGGGCGCTATATCAATGTGGACCTTGGAGTTTGTTTATGTATATCGATCTTCATATTTCGACTACTGAGTCGATACAGATACAGTTATATAGTATAGTCAGTTTTTCTAACCGCTGAACTCAGTTATGTCCTGAACATTATGATATTTCACATGAGAAAAAGGATTTGACCAAAAACGAGCATGGCTCTTTTCGTAACAATCGATCAACATTTAACTGGCCATGACGTATTGTGCCCTTTTTGCTGCATTTTCCATTGTTTTTGCCAATATTTCGTCCAGAATAGCGGCTATTTCTTCACGAATGTTGTCCTTGAGCTCTTCTACGGTCCTTGGCTTGTTAACGTAAACCTTTGACTTCAAATATCCCCACAAGAAGAAGTCAGGCGGCGTCAAATCGGGCGAACGCGGTGGCCGGTCCAAATCACCACTTTTCGACATCAAACGGCCCGGAAACAAATTCTTCAGAAAATCGATTGTTATGCGACTTGTGTGCGGTGGAGCGCCGTCTTGTTGAAACCAGAACTGCCTCATACGCTTTTGACGAATAATTGGCATCACAAAATTGGTCATCATGTCGCGATAACGCTCCTGATTGATGGTAACAGCATGGCCATTTTCATTTTGGAAGAAAAACGGCCCAATGACCGTTTTCGCACTAACGCCGCACCAAATTGTGACTTTTTCGTCATGAAGAGGCACTTCTTGAATCTCCTGAGGATTTTCAGTGGCATAAAAACGGCAATTTTGCTTATTTACGGTCCCATTCAATGTGAAATGGGCTTCATCGGACATGATAATTTTGTTCCAAAATTGCTCGTCATCTTCGGCCATTTCGATGACTCTTTGGGCCCATTCCAATCGACGAGGCTTGTCCGCAGGCAACATTCTTTGCGTCAATTGAATTTTGTACGGGAACAAATGCAAATCAATGCGAATAATCCGTTGTAAAGTGGACCGAGCCATGCCCAACTGCTGAGAACGGCGTTTTTGGGATGTTCTTGGGGACCTCTCAACACTGGCTCGTACGGCAGCGATATTCTCGGCCGATCGCCTTGGTCGACTTTTATATGGCCTCTTCGGATTAGAAAGAGCCTTACCAGTCGAAAATTTTTCGTATAAACGCTTAATGGTGTTCTTAGAAGGCGCACTTCTCACATTTTTTAATGTTTTAAAAGCACGTTGAGTTTTCACAATTGACTTCTTCTGTTGAATGTAAATTTCAACTATTTCAGAGCGCTTGCGTGGCGTGTATTGGTTCATGGTAAAAATCTGCTTGGACTGACGCTTCAAACGCGGTATGTCATTAAGCGATGTGACATCTCTGTCAAAAGTTATGGCGTTGCCAGATGGGTCCGTCGAATATGGGCAACCCTGTATATATATATATATATATATATTTACTCCTGAAGAACATAGGCCGAAGAAGTTCACAGGATATCTAAAAAGATATCTTGGCGAAAATGGTGATCATTTGGAAATTTTACACGAAGTTCCGGTTATAATCAAGGACAAGGGGTATAATTTTCGGCGATTATCAGTTGCTATTTATGGGATGTAAATGACCCTAAATATAATTTATGGTTTTCTAGTCGTTCTAGTGGGCATTATAAATTAAATACGGGAGAGGGGATATGACCAACTAATTCGAATGGCTGTTTTGATAATTTTTGGCCAATATCAAGCAGGTCAAATGAACCCAGACTTTTGTGAATAAAACAACAAAATTTGAATTTTATAACGTTCAGAAAAGCTGTTGAACTCTAATCGGTTAACAGCTTGCAAATATGGCAGGCTCGGAATATGAACCCACAGAAAATTAATAGTCAATGGTAGTTGTGTAGGGTATCATCATTGGTATCGAACGACTAGAAAAAGATAAACCGCCATCTTCTGTTATAGTTAACGTTGTGATAAACAAATGTGTTGTTTGAAAATTCGTAATAAATGATACGATTGGGATTTTGATTGGTACGATTGGTGTTTTGTCAATGGTATGAATATCTAAATTTTTGTAAACGGTTGCCTTTTTAAGTAGCCTGGTTTGAATATAAATTATAGAATTCAATGTTCATTCGTGTATTATTTTACAATAGGAAATCTTATAAGTAATATAAAATACTCCATAAAATATTTTTGTATGTTTTTCATGTTTAAGTTTGGTTCCTTGTTAACAACTTTTACCCTTGTAATCCCATTGCTATCATTCTACACCTCTATTACATCGGTATTAACTCTTCATAAAATCCAAATTAAAACTAAAAAACACTAAGGAATGAAATTATGAAAAGCCTGTGTTTTTATAAAGGGAAATAAAAAACACAAGCACAAACACACACACACACACACACACACACACCCACAAACAGAATGATGCTCACCTTTTACCTTTGACATTTGCCCTGTTATAAACTACTTGTAAAACTGTAGAGAAAAGCTTTTGATGATGATGAATACACCTGTGTATAAATATTGTTTTGACCTTTAGTTTTTCCTCTCTTGTATATTCTGTTTTCAATTTTTTATTTTGTATGTTTTTTTTTTCTTTGTTAATACAATGTAATTTCATATTTGTTTCATTTTCAGTTTTCCAATGTTGTGCAGTTTCGTTCACACACACACAGAGAAATTTTGAACATGTTTTCCCCTGGGGTCTAGTTGAACAACACCAGCTGTGGCTGGTGGTGCAGCAGCAGCTGCTGCTTGCAATTTATTGCTGTGGAGTTCCCATTATCAAAAATATACACTCAAGCGACGGATGAGAATACCCAAAGGTAATTAAATTCTAATTATGATATGAGCTCAACTTATTTTTCAGGACATTATGACCGGACATCATCGTCATAATCAGCGACTGACAATGGGGATAATTCGTACAACGTCATGTTTTATTTTTCAAACAGATGTTAATTCGAAATTATTAACCCACAAAATGCAAAAAAAAAATTATGAGGGCTTGGGAAAATAAAAGGATTTTTCCTGGTGGGTTTCCCACGAACACACACACATATAGGGAACACACATTAATATTAAATTATAATAATCCAATTTTAATGCCGATACATTAAACCATATTTACATAACATTTTATAGAAATAATGTAAAAGAGTTGTATCTGCTTAAAAAAATTAACAATGTAGGGGCTTCCGCAGTAAATCAAATTAGAATGGGAATATGCCATTCAAAAGTGAACTCCTTATATTAGGTTGGGACTTTATTTAACATGCTTCGGAATGCCCGATTTGGGCACCGTTTTGTTGTATGATTTCTTGCCATTTTAAAGGTAACTTCATAATGCCTCTCTTATAGAAGTCCTTCTCTCTATTTGCAAAAAACTCCAGTCGATAGTCGATTTTCACAATCCTCCCTAGATTTCAATTTTTTATCATTAAAGAAATTTTGCAATGTAAGAAAAATGTGATAATCGCTTGGTGCCAAGTCCGGACTGTATGTCGGATGCATTAAAACTTCCCAACCAAGCTCCCGAAGTTTCTGGCGAGTCACTGTATATGTGTGTGGCCTAGTTAATTGCTATCTTCAACCGGTCCAGTTTTTGACAGTCGAGATCAGATTTTAGCTTTTGGCCATATGGAAGCAACCTATAATAAATAATCCCGTTCCAGCCCCACCAAATACATTGCAGAACCTTCCTGGCCGTTAGTCCCGGTTTGCCTACTGTTTGATGTGCTTCACCGCTCTTTGACCACGATCGTTTTCACACATGGTTATCGTATATCAGTGTTGGGCAAAATTAAATTGAGAGCAAGTGTGTGCAAGCGTAACTAAGAATTCACCATTAAAAACGACTGACGTAAAGAGAAAGAAAGAGAAACTGTGTTTCCCATCGACCCTCAGTTACGGTAGGGTAAGCATGCCTGTCGTATATGATCCATTTCTCATCCGATTAAGAAATGGGTCTATCTCATTCTGTTTGGCTGGCCAAGACTTCGCTGACGGAAATTCGATCCACCCTATTTTTTTCTGTTAACTGGTGTGGCGCCCAAGCATCGAGTTTCTTTGTGAATCCAGCTTTGTGCAAATGGTTTATCAGTTTTATGGTCGATTTTCAGTTCATGGGCAAAGCAGATCAATTTCCATCATTTCTCGGATTTTATCGACGGCCGGCCTAATGTATTTCTTTTCCCCAACCTAATATATAAGTCTCACTCAGGTCAGGAGCCCAATGATTGGAACCTCAGCGTCCTGTGTCTTGTGCACAGATAAAGGAGACATGACGATATGTGTCAACTATAGAAGAATGAGTTTCCTTCCCATCGCATATAAAATGCAAAGAAATTATTGGCTTCAGGATTTTCCATATTTTCGAGAAATTCCAGCTATTTGTCGACTACAAAGCCCCATTCGATAGTCGTATCCGTTCAGAAGTGTTTAAAGCCATGTCTGCGTTCGGCATTCCTGCAAAATTAATACGGCTATACAGGAAAACTTAAACTGACACAAGTTCAGCAGTTAAAGTCGGAATGGACCTCTCGGAGCCCTTTATTACCGAATAAGGATTAAGACAAAGTGGCAGTTTGTCTTGTGATCTTTTTAACATCCAGCTGGAAAATGTCAAACGGGATGCAAATGTAAACAGAAATGGCACTCTGTACACCAAACATCATATGTTACTCGCATACGTCGACGACATCGACATAATGGGTCGAACATTGCGAGCGGTAACAGCCACCTTTAGACTAATTGAGAAGGAGTCTGCCAAAGTGGGATTGGCGCTAAATGGCGAAAAAACCCGAAGCTGTAGATTTCAAGTTCCACAGCTTCGGGGAGGTGAATGATTTTATATACCTCTGTACCGCCATAAACAAAACTAATAACATCAGCGGTGAAATCCAGAGGAGAATAGTGTTGACCAACAGATGCTATTATGGTCTGAGTAAGCAACTCAAAAGCAAGACACGTCTTGCCAGACCAAACTCTCATTCTACAAGACGCTAATATTATCCGTGCTGTTGTATGGATCTGAAGCATGGGTACTTGCGCAAGCAGATGAGGCAGCTCTTGGAGTGTTTGAGAATACAAATTCTCCGGAAGATATATGGACCGATCTGCGTCGATGGGGAATATCGCCGTCGAATGAACCATGAGTTATACAATCTACTCTCAGACATCGACATAGGCAGACGGATCGAGCTGCAGCGACTACGTTGGCTACGTGAGAATGGATGAAGATGCCCCAGCTCAAAAGGCTGCTTCCATGTTTTCATCGGTTGGTGACATACTCGGTCCGCCAGAAAGTACATTTTCCATTTAAATTACTTTACATACGTTATCCATAGATTTGTAAATTGTATGTATGTAATGTAATGAAAAACATATTGCAATGATGCATTAATTATAACTGCTTTGATATACAAGTACAATATATATATTCCAACTTAAACAAACACTTTATTTGTATGTTCAAAACCAAACTCTTCTTGCTGCAATTTAGTTTGAAATAAAGGATAACACAAACACGTTACTGCATCTATAAATGTACAATACCTACATACCTACCCACCTACACAATCCAATAACAACGACCTTTGGAAGAACAAAGGCTTTCTCATCCATCCATTCATTCATTCGTTTTTGGTTTTGGTTGGTATTGCCGTCAAGCGTGTAACCTTCGTACCTCAGATGTGTTTCATTTCATTGAAAATGTAAATGAGCCTAGGTCGGTCTGTCGGACAGTCGGTTGGTTGGTTCCATAAAACAAATAAAAACAAACATCAATGGAATGCATGAATGGTCTTGCAATGATAGCAGCATGATGCACTGGCTGAATGTCGATGACTACGTAGACTCATTCACATACTTTCATACATACAAAATTTATATTTGGATACTTTGCTATCTGAAAGAAAATGCATAAACAGATTCACTACTCCACACGCGCACACTAACATATAGAACTGCTACTCAGATACCCACCAACCACTACATCCACATTATGGAAATGCCTGAGCATACATACTACCAACACATACCCATGCATGCGCATAAAGAAATCCAAATGTTTTGGGGGCATGTAAATCGATATTTTTACTTGGATGTGTTGAAAAGTAAACCCTGACCTCGTTTAACACTGGGAAGGGGGGAAAACATTAACTCTTTTCGCATAAAATTCCATAAGGAATTGCTCTCTTAATGAAAATGGGAAAGGAAAATAAGTTTTAATGAAATTGCCATTTCCTCGAAAAGAAAAACTTTCACATCAAATTGGATGCCATGGCCTTAAGATGTTTTGAAATTAATTGCAGGCGATATTTTCAACACAGTGAAATTTGTAGTCAGTTACGGCATGAAACGAAAATGTCTTTTTTAAATAACCTCATTTAAAAAAAAGTATAAAGGAAGTCGACACTCGTATGTGGGAGCTATGGCAAGTGATCTATCCAGCAGGATTATCATACTTTTTTCCCTGTTATTCCTCTTGGAAGCATAAGGGTTCCAACAGGGGCTTTTTGCGCCTTCCCATGTAAAAGTATTCCAACATAGTTCTTGGATTATTGTTTGTCGTCAGGGGTTTCTTGGTTGACCTCGATTTCTGATGCCTTGGGAATTCCATTCAAACATTATGCTATGGACATTTTTTAAGGCGTAGCCAAGCAATCTCCATTACCTCCGTTTAATCAGCTTTTGTGTGGAATCCTTGTGCGTTAGGTTCCAAAGCTCTACGTTACTTTTGGTGTTGGGACAGAATAGTCTACCTATGCGCCTAAGGCATATGTTTATGGCTACCTGTTGCGTAATGGTGTTTGACACCAAGCAGATTTCACAGGCGTATTGCAGAATCGACTTTATACATGCCTCGAATATTTTAAGCTTGGTTTTCCTGTATATATGTGTGCTTCTTCACACACCTTGCAGTCGGCTGGATGCGGTTCTCGCTTTTGGTAGCCTATTGATTACGTCCGTTTCTGCACCAACACATACATCCAAAACAGCAGATGTAATCAATAGCTTTGCCTTTTCTGAAAGGATTATTATCTTTGAATATTACGAAAATTGGCTAGACCTTCGTATACAATTATGTCAAAACAAAATTATGTAAATTATATCAAAACAAAGACTTGTATTAAAAATATTCTTTGAAAAACTGTACACTCGCCAAGAACTCTGTTGCCAAATCACCAGTCACTTCGGTCAGAAAATGCCTATATGGCCATCACAATTTCTGATGGGGGATCGGGACATTTAAAAGGGGGTTATATAAAACATGTAACTATATTGAACATTTTTTGGTAAATTAAAGTTCGATAGCCAGACGTCCTGACATAGAATATATACCTAATAAGATATCCGACGAATACTTTGACGTGTTGCAAGCTAGTTCTTGACACCAATCTGTAAGACGCTACGTTATTCCATAGGAAGAAGAATATCTGCTACTCTTCCACTGGCAGCTTTCCAATAGGAAGAAGAAGACCTCTAGCTCTTCCATAGGAAGAAGAATACTTGTAGCTCTTCCACAGAAAGAAGAATGCCTACAGCTCTTCTATAGGAAGAAGAATACCTGCTGCTCTTCTACAGGAAGAAACATATTTGAAGCTCTCCTATTGGAAGATGAATATCACCAGCTCTCCTATAGGATGAAGAATACCTGTTACTCTTTCACAGGAAAAAATACTTGCAGCTCTTCTATAGGAAGAAGAATGCCTGCAGCTCTTCCATAAGAATAATGCCTGCAGCTCTTCCATAAGAAGAATACCTCTCCCATAGGAAGAAGAATACTTGCAGCTCTCCTATAAGAAAAATAATATTTCCAGCTCCACTTATGATAGAGAATACCTGCAGCTCTTCCACAGAAAAAAATACCTGCAGCTGTTCCCAAGGATGAAAAATGCCTCCCGATCTTCCATAGGAAGAAGAATAGCTGTAGCTTTTCCACAGGAAGAAAAATACCTCCAACACTCCTATAGAATGAAGAATACCTGCAGCTCTTCCACAGGAAGAAAAATACTTGCAGCTCTCCTATAGGAAGAATAATACCTCCAGCTCTCCTATAGGATGAAGAATACCTGCAGCTCTTCCACAGGATGAAGTTTTTTTAGTTTGTGAAACTCTTTTGTTTTGATGCTCAAAAGATTTTTCAGTAAGGTGACGATTTGATGATTGATCTGGACATTATAAAATTCTGACTTTTGACTTCTGCAAACAATCTTTGACATACGCAAATCAACACGATGCGCCAAATTTCGAACAAAAATAGGTTCAACGGTGGACCATTTCGTGCAAATCTAACAATTATACGGCATTAGGTTGATTGATTTCGCGGCAGCTAAAAACATGGCCACTTGGATTTCTCCCGATCGAAAAACGAGAACTCAAATCGATTATGCTGTGATAGACGGAAGGCATGCGTCCAGTGTTTTAGACGTCCGATCGATCATAGGAGCGAATATCGATTCGGACCATTACCTTGTGGCAGCCTAGGTACGCACCCGTCTTAATGTAGCAGCAAAGGTGCGATCTAATGTAACACGGAAATTTGACGTCGAAAAGCTGCAAACACAACAGATAGCTGAAGCCTACTCCGCTGAACTTATCCAACTGCTTGACGAAAACACCCGAAAGTACTGCGCACTCCCTACAAACTGCAGCAAAAGCAACACTTGGGTATCAAAGACCACCATCAAGAAATCCGTGGTACGATCGGGAGTGTCGTAATGCTATTGGGGTGAAAACGCAGCCTATAGGGCAACCCTGCAGACAGTAGTAACACGTAATGCGATGGAGAACTATCGGTAGAAAAGGAGAGAGGAAAAAGAGTATTTTCAGAAAAAAGAAGAAAAAAACATGAGCAAATCGAGATGTACAGGAGACAAAATGAAGTCCGAAGATTCTACCAACGGGTAAAACACCAAACCGAAGGCTTTGATGCAGGTACATCCTCCTGTAAGATGAAGAAGGAAACCTGTTGACAGCGTGCGTCTGGAAGGAGTATTTGAAAAACTTCTGGTGTCAAATAGTAGCGGTGAAGAGGATACCCCAGAACCAATAATAGATGACGGTATAGAGTGTATACCATCTAGCCAAGATGAACTCAGAATAGCAATCAATCGACTGAAGAATAATAAAGCAGCAGGTTCCGATGGGTGCAATCCGGCGTAGTGTGTGAACGACTGAAGTCAATGGTCAATGACATTATTGGACCCTACCGATGCGGCTCCAGGCCTGGCAAATCCACCATTGAACAGATTTTTACTCTGCGCCAAATCCTGGAAAACCCCCACGAAAAACACATCGATACATTCTAGTTATTCGTCGACTATAAAGCTACATTCGACAGCCCTATCCGTTCAGAGGTGTATAAAGCCATGTCTGCGTTTGGCATTCCTACACAATTCAATTCGGCTATGAAGGATAACTTTAACTGGAACAAGATTAGCAGTTAAAGTCGGAAAGGACTTCTCGGAGCCCTTTAATACTGAACGAGGATTAAGACAAGGTGACAGTTTGTCGTGTGACCTTTTTAACATCCTGCTGGAAAAGGTCATACGAGAGGCAAAAGTGGACTGAAATGGGCCTCTGTACACCAAACAACACATGTTACTCGTCCACGCTGATGACATTGTCATAATGGGTCGAACATTGAGAGCGGTAACAGCCACCTTTGAACAAATTGAGAAGGAGTCTGCCAATGTGGGTCTGACAGTAAACGTCGAGAAGACCAAGCTGATGGTACCAACACGCAAGACGTCCAGTAGACTTGGACCAACTGTGGAACTCGAGAACTACAGCTTCGAGGTAGTCAATGATTTTATATACCTTCGTACCGCCATAAACAAAACGAATGACATCAGTTTTGGATTCCAGTATACTCGGACCAACTTTGGAACTTGAGAACTACAGCTTATATACCTTTATATACCTTGGTACCGCCATAAACAAAACGAATGACATCAGTTTAGAAATTCGGAGAACGATAGTGATGGCCAACAAATGCTACTATGGTCTAATTAAACAACTCAAACCTCCCGCCAGACCAAACTCACACTCTACAACACGTTGATACTACCCGTGCTTTTATATGGATCAGAAGCATGGGTACTTGCGCAAGCAGATGAGGCATTTCTTGGAGTGTTTGAGAGAAAATTTCTCCGAAAGATCTATGAGCCGATCTGCGTTGACGGTGAATATCGCCGCCGAATGAACCATGAGTTGTACTAGCTATATTCGGACATCGACATTTTTAGACGTATTAAGCTGCAGCGACTACGTTAGCTAGGTCATGTTGTGAGAATGGATGAAGATGTCCCAGCCCAGAATGCATATAAAAGCGAACCAGCTGATGGTTCACGCAGAAGGGGAAAGCCACGGGGAAGGATGGAAAGATCAAGACAACATTGCCGACTATTGTTTTTCAAATTGGAAAAGCTGCGCAAAAGAGCAACTCGCCTGGAAATCTTTTTAAGCTCGGTTCTGTCACGAGCCAGCTAAGTAAGTAAGTAGATCATAAATATGCCCTGTACTTTATTTACAATTTAACATGGACGGACATACATAAATCGACTCAGAGAGTAATTCTATACATATTCTCAAAAGGAACCATGAGTATATCTCCTTTCAGTTGGCCTGTTACACACATATGCACAAACAATTAATACCCTGTGTGGTGAAGGATATAAAAACGTTATTATTATTTTTAGTAAGATATCAGACGAAATTACAAATGTATGATCCCATCTAATTCCTGTCCCTGTGTGAGACTTTAATGTCACACCTATATAGCAAAAACATCTCTCAGAAATTATTCTGAATCATAGTCCAATATATGTCATGACCCTAGACTAAAACTTGTAAAATATGTATATAAAGTCAACAACCTCCCGCCAGACCAAACTCACACTCTACAAGACGCTAATACTACCCGTGCTATTATATGGATCAGAAGCATGGGTACTTGCGCAAGCAGATGAGGCAGTTCTTGGAGTGTTTGACAGAAAATTTCTCCGAAAGATCTATGGGCCGATCTGCGTTGACGGTGAATATCGCCGCCGAATGAACCATGAGTTGTAGCAGCTATTCTCGGACATCGACATATTTAGATGTATTAAGCTGCAGCGACTACGTTAGCTAGGTCATGTTGTGAGAATGGATGAAGATGTCCCAGCCCAGAAAGCATATTAAAGCGAACCAGCTGATGGTTCACGCAGAATGGGAAGGCCACGGGGAAAGATGGAAAGATCAAGACAACATTGCCGAATATTGTTTTTCAAATTGGAAAAACTGCGAAAAAGAGCAACTCGCCTGGAAATCTTTTTTAAGCTTGGTTCTGTCACAAGCGAGCTAAGTAAGATAGTAGATCATAAATATGTCCTGTACTTTATTTACAATTTAACATGGGCGGACATACATAAATCGACTCAGAGAGTAATCCTATGCATATTCTCAAAAGGAACCATGAGTCTATCTCCTTTCAGTTTTCCTGTTACACACATATGCACAAAAAATTAATACCCTGCACCATAGTGTGGTGAAGGATATAAAAACGTTATTATTATTTTTAGTAAGATATCAGACGAAATTACAAATGTATGATCCCATCTAATTCCTGTCCCTGTGTGAGACTTCAATGTGACACCTATATAGCAAAAACATCTCTCAGAAATTATTCTGAATCATAGTCCAATATATGTCATGACCCTAGACTAAAACATGTAAAATATGTATATAAAGTCAACTTATATACCACACAAATTGTCCATTGATTATAAATGTAAACTATGTGCCTATTAATAGATTTTGCTATTAAAACTACTGGTACCTGTAATTTTTCATTACTAAACATTTTAAATTAACACATTACTACATTTTTTTAGTTAGACATGTTCATCACACACCTGTCCCGCCTGTCCATATAATACTTCCCCATTTCAATTTTCAGCATATTTCCAATGGTCGACCACAATAAACTTTCTGCTATAAAAGTTTGTTTATAGCGCTAAACAAAATCGGCAATATGAAATATAAAAGTTTGAGCAATGTGGTATACGAGTGGTGGGTATCCGATCACTACACGGGTAGTTGTTTGCATATGTGTGTGTGCATCTGTGCAAGTGTGAAATTGTGCTGTTTGGATGGTGTGCATGTTAAATCACTGTTTCCGTTTCCTATTTTACCGTCATTTTACTTTAAATTTTATTCACTGGTGACAAACTTTACACAACAATATTGGTGAGTTGAGTGAACAAGTGATTGAATGAGTGAGTGTTTCTATGTGTGTGTGAGTGTGGAGGTTTGTAAATGAATAATGGATCAGAGCTGCTACTTCTGTCCTATCCCTGCTGCTGTTGCTGTTGTTTATGTATTTATGCAAGTGTGCAATTTTTGTATCTGTTTGTATTTGTATACATACATATTTGAGTGTGTGTGTATATGGGTGTATGAATGTCATACAATCAGTACTTGGTGATGATACAATTTGTTGTCATTGTGCCAAAGTTGTCATTTGTATTCACACTTAAATTTTACAAAAGTTTCATCCTTCATTTCGTACTAGCTTCTGCTATCTCTTCTTTGGTTATCAGTCCTCTTCTACTTTGGGTTTAAGTATTTCTCAACAGTTGTTTGGAAAATATTTTTTTGGAAAACAATATTTTTTACGATAAATTAACTATTTAACTTTTGGATGACATTTACTGGACAGGCACAAATACATATGGAATTATCCGAAGAGTAGACACGTAGATAAAAACATTATCAATGTTTTGGACTAATATTGATGTTAATTATTTTGGGTGAACACAAATATTGTACCAATTTGTTTTCTAGTCTCCTTTCAAAAAAATTTAAACATAGAAAATATTTGGTCATATTTATTAGGAATTAATTCGGTGCAGTAGAATTTCAAACAAATTGTCGCGAATCCCACCTATGTTCGTATTGCATAGAAATACATTTTTTTATGATATTTATACCCTACACAACTATGTTGTCAGTGTATTATAGCTTTGTGCAGCCCCAAAAGTTTGTAACGCCGCGAAATATTGGCTCTAGACCCACTTTTAAGTATACCGATCGTCATATCTCGACTAGCTTTATCTTCTTTATTTTCTTTATATTATATTTCTTTATTTTTGTCGGTTTTTCTGGTCGCTCCAGAGGCCGCAATTATGACCCAAACACCGCGAATTTTTGCACGTAGAAGGGGATCGGGCCAAAGAATAAGTATGCCTGTTTTGATAAAGATCGCTCAATATTTAGCGGGTCAAATAGACCCTGACTTTTGTGTGAAAAATTACAATATTTGTATTCTACGGGGTGTATATTTACACCTGAAGGTCCTAGACCCGAGAAGTTTAAAGTATGTTCAAGAGGACTTACACATAAATATTTACAGTGCTTACGTATTCATATATTATTTAGTAACCCATTACCACACTAGAGGGCGGAAATATAGCGCTGATCGCTTTGAAATTTTCATGAGGTTCAAGTTATGGTCACCGACAACGCCTATAATTTTCGGAGATGATCAGATAATAATTTTGGGATGAAGTGTACCGAAAACTTATTTTTTTGGTGTTTTTTTTTCGAGTTAATCTATAGGCCAAAATTGAAAGCCGAACATCACAACACGGTGATGGGAATCTGGACAAGTGATATGAAGGGCTGTACTGAATATTTGAAGAAAACAAGAAATCTGGCCAAAGAATCTATTTTATTTTCAAGGGCTATCAAGAAGATGCAACGTGACAAATTGCCGAAGCACCACTGAGTAAACGGCAAGCCTCTGAAGGTACACGTCAATTTTCTTAAGACCACTGCCAAGAGAAGGACAGATAGGGTGGCTCTAATTGCAGTTGAGCATAATGCTGTGATAAATAAAATATTGTACTAATTTTTGGGCGAAGTCAATACTCTTAGTTAATACCAGAGTCACGTATATACTCTTTCTAATTGCGCTCGAATTTTGAGATTCGGATGTAAGAATTTCTAAAACTACTAATAAGTACAAATTTCCAAATGTACCTCAATCCTGCTTTCAAATAGTAATCGTAAGTCCAATTTTGAGCATTCCAACTCTGTCTGTTCATTATATTTCCAAAACTACCTCAGCCATGCACTCCAATAATAACCTTAAGTGCACATTTAAGGATCCCAGCTATATCCGTTCACTAACATTCAAATTGTTTCAAATTTAGTATAATTTATTACTTTTCGTAGACGTTAGTACGAGTTTCTAAAACTTCTCAATTTCATACTCCAAAACTATTTGTAATGACAAATTTCAGGATCCCAGACCTATCCGTTCACATAGATACAAATTGCACCATATTTAGTATTTTTCGTACTTATGAGTTCGAATGTCCAACACTGTCTCAATCCTGTACTCTAACAGTAATTTTATTTTTAAATATACGTTTTCCATCTCTATCATTTTACTCATATCTAAATTGTACTAAACTTAGTACCATTAAGTGCACATAATTACCATATTTAGTACCATTTAGTGTTTCTAGTATCCATAAGTACGTAATTCCAATACTTTCTTAATTCTGTGATCTTTTATTCCGAATGTATCCCGATGCCGAAGTTGCCCCAGTCTCCCCAATATGGTATATACACTTTGATACGGTGAAAACGTACTTCATCGAAATATTGGTTTTAGACCCAATGTTTCTTCGGACCAAATCAATTTCAGAAAATATAAAGTCGATTTACGAATGTCCGTTTGTTTGTCTGGCCGGCTGGTGCGCACGATAACTCTCGAAGGGAGTAACCGACTTCATTCAAACATTGCACATAGTAATATTTTTTCCAAAATTAGTTTTCGTTCGAACATAGGGAAAATCGGTACGCTCCTTCAGGTACATCCCCCACAAAATGGTAAAAATTGTTAAAAAATTAATGTTATAATATCAAGCGAACGGTACCTTGTGGTACCTAGGCGAAAGCAATGTCCGATTTGAACCAAACTCTACACAATCTATTATCTTTACAAAGCTAGAATTCGGAAATTTTGAATGTGGGTCACTGATGGAATGTTAGAAAGATGTACCAAAGGGTTTTTGAAAATTCGACCTAAAAGTGCACGAATAGTACTAAACTTTACTAATTGTAACATATATAGCTAGAATCTTGAAATTTTATATGGAATAAAGGTTAGGAAGTGGTATTGATTCATGTAAAGGGTTTATTAAATTAGTACATATTTATATAAAATGTACAAAATGGTACTAAATTTAGTACTTTTATAGAGATAAAAGCCTGAAAATCGGAAATAGGAATACTATTGAGTACAGGATTGAGGTAGCTTTAAAACATCGCAATTATGTGTACGAAAAGTACTAAATGGTACTAAATTTGGTGCAAGTTGGATTTAGGTGAACGGATAGAGCTGGAGTCTTCAAATTAAGAATTAAAATGACTGTTGGAGTGTAGGATTGAGGTAGTTTAAGCAATTCTTCTTACTGGTACGAAAAGTTATATATGGTACTAAATTTAGTACAATTTGGATTTTGCTTTAAAGGATAGAGCTGAAAACCTGAAATTTGGAAGTAAGATTACTATTGAGGATTGAGCTATAGACACATCTTTGGAAATTCATATTTATGTGTACGAGAAGTACTAAACAGAATTAAATTTGGTACATTTGGATTTGGGTGAATGGACAGATCTGGAAACCTAGAATTTGGAATAATAGTTGCTGTTGGAATATAGAATTGAGATATGGAAGCATAATACTTATGTGTACTAAATGTTACTATATTTGGTACAACCTAATTATGTGTGAACGGATGGAGCTCGACTCCAGAATTTTCGAATTAAAATTACTGTTGGAGTGTAGGAAAAAAGTACTAACTGATACCAAATTGTTTACAAATTTTGTTTTTGTAGAACGGATAGGGCTGATATCCTGAAATTTTGAATTAATATTACAGTTTGAGTGCAGGATTGAGAAATGTCGGTAGTTTTGAAAATGCGCAATACGTGTACTAAATGGTACTAAATTTGGTACAATTTAGATTTGAGTGCACGGATAGAGATAGAAAACTTAAATTTGGAATGAAAGATTACAGAATTAAGGTAGTATTGGAATTACGTACTTATGGATACTAGAAACACTAAATGGTACTAAATATGGTACAATTCGTTTTGTGTGATCGGGAATCATAAAATTTGGAATTAAAATTAATTATTGGATTGTATGATGAGACATGGAGATAGTTTTAAAAATGCGTAATTATGTGTACTAAATGGTACTAAGTTTAGTACAATTTAGATTTGAGTAAAAGGATAGAGATGGAAAACGTATATATAAAAATAAAATTACTGTTAGAGTACAGGATTGAGACAGTGTTGGAAATTCGAACTCATAAGTACGAAAAGTACTAAATATGGTATAATTTGGTTCTATGTGAACGGATAGGGCTGGGATCCTGAAGTTTGTCATTAAAAATAGTTTTGGAGTATGAAATTGAGAAGTTTTAAAAACTCGTACTAACGTCTACGAAAAGTAATAAATGATACTAAATTTGATACAATTTGGATGTTGGTGAGCGGATAGAGCTGGGATCCTTAAATGTGCACTTAAGGTTATTATTGGAGTGCATGTCTGAGGTAGTTTTGGAAATTTAATGAACAGACAGAGCTGAAATGCTCAAAATTGGACTTACGATTACAATTTGAAAGCATATTCGAGGTACATTTGGAAATTTGTACTTATTGGTAGTTTTAGGAATTCTTACATAGGAGTATGATTAGTACTTTTCAATTTGGATTTGGTTGAACCCAAAGATTTGGAATTTAGATTATTGTTAAAGTGTAGTATGGAGAAATAGATATGGAATTCAGAATTATAGTACAACAAATTATACAGTATTCACGATTTTGGCATACGAAGTAGCGGCCATAAAGGGAATAAAAAACCTGTATGCAATTCCGAAAACCTCCGCAAACCATAGACTGAGGTTATATGTATATATATATGTATATCAATTACTTGTTTAAGACAAGATCCCAACTTAATTTAAAATATTGCTTCAGTTTCTCTGATATACATCAAATAGCAGGAAGAAATTCACTACCTCCTGTTATTGTCCTCTTCTCATATAATGACATATTCTCCTTCATATTAATTTTCTCTCAGAGAAAAGAAGAAAACAAATGTTGCAACTTGTATGAAAACTTACACTCAATGACACAGATTTTCATTTCAAACAGCATTCAAAAAGTTTTAATTTTTTGTGTTGTTTATTGTTCATGGATTATGTTGCAGGAGAAAAAAAACTCAGTTCAAGAACTGTAATAAACTTTTTAATGGAGAATTGTTTCGTTTAGCCGGAAAACGTAAATGCAAATTTTTTGCAATTTGTATTTTTATTGCACTAATTCAGCACTTCAGCATGTCTTGGTGCCACTTGTGGTGGTGATGATGATATATCCGATAAAGTTAAATACTTTTTTTGCTTTCTTGCAATTTGTACAACAAATGATGACAAATGAAACTAATTGCCCTAGGTGGAGTTTTTGTTTATGATGACTTCTAAGGGGAATGCCAAATGAGTTTCATGGTTTAGGTGAAATTAAAAAATGGAGTTCTTAAATGTTCAATTAAAAATGTTAATCATTTTCTTGTTCATTAAATCTAAATTGTAATATTGTCTAGAATTGATCTCTTTGTATTACCAGTAATTTGTTTATGACTCACAGAAATGTGATTGAAGTTTTCCCTTCAATCTGCCACAATAATTAAATACAAATTTCAAAAAAATGCCATATTTTCTCATTCATTAAACCTAAACTGGGATATTGGCCAAAATTGCTCTCTTTGGATTAGCAATATGCATTTGATGACTTACAAAAATGCTATCGCAGTTTTTTTTTCTTCGAATCCGACAAAACTTTTAAATACAAATTTCTTGGAATTTGTAATCTTCTTTTGTTTTCCTGAACTTGTTTCCTTATTTTCCAAAAACTGAAATTTTGTAGCCAAAAAACAGCTGTTCTCAATGACTTTTTTCCGCTAAATATTCCAAGGCTGTTTTTTTTTCATTCGTAAGTTTTGCATGTTCTTTTTTGTACTTAAATTTCGTATCACGGTCTTATTGTCACGCGAAAATAAGGAAAGCGTAGCGTAAGCGTAAAAAAGAACAAAACTATGCTTAACATGCAATGTCAACAGCAAAGTCAACAATTACTCGCAGAACATCCACGTCGCCACGTCATAATGTAACACCATCCATGCAATCAACCAGGCAGCCAGCCAGTCAGCCAGCCAGTCAGCCACCAGCAGCAACTACGACCCCAACCAACCGACCGAATGAACGAACGACAAACAAACTAAAAAAACTATCAATTCAACTAACTGCAGTCACGAACTTTTACTATGTTCGGTTACGCTAACCGAAAGTGACAGGCGTGTTAGACCAGTTTGTAGCCATACATGTACGCCAAAAATTTGATTTGGATGTTTTTGACGCCGATATGGTGGTTAGTGGAGGAGGGACGTTTAAAATTTGTTTAAAGGCAATTAAGAGATTTGTGCTGGTTGGTTTGAAGAAAATAAAAATGAAATTCCATCCGAAAAATTTAACTTCAAGAAAAGAATACATTAATTGTTTAATTAATACATTTTACAAATATTTTCTTCCGTTTTCCTCCATACATGCTGGAGGGGAGAGTATTCGGAACACACATTTTTGTGAATACATTAAGAGGTCCACGCAAGAACAATGCTACGCTACGATTTAGAATATAACTAGATACGAAAAACCATTCTTTACCGATATATACACTTAACATATGAAGTTAGGAAAATGTTTTTGTCTAAAGAAATCCTAAAATTTAATTTAAAGAAGCCCCACTCGATTTTAAATTTTAATTATTTTCAACCGGCTGGAAAATGAATGTGCATTGGAAACTTGTGACTTTGTATATAAGTACTTGAACACTTAAAGGATAAGAAAATCAATTGATTTTTATTTTTTTATTTATTTATTTATTTATTTATTTTTTTTTTTTTTTTGCAAAATTCCCTATGTTCGACCACGAACCGAGTTAGAAAATAAGGAAGATCTTGAACGATTGTACTGTTAAAATTTTCGGCGTGAAATGTCACGACCAGAGTGCATTAATAAACTAAAACCTTTGTATTGAGGTTCATCTCCACTCGCTCAAAGACGTAGGTCGTCCGCACAATTGACAATTCCTTATAAAACGAGGGTCGTGTCGATGAAAGTAAAGAAATTTAGATAAAAACTAGTGAGCAGGGCAGTATATTCAGACGCGCCCGACCATGTGATACCCTATACAACTATCACAAAAATCTGATTATATGTGATTCTATATTCTGAGCAATCATTCGTGATATTGCCCTCTCTTGACCGATTATAGGTAAACAGTTTCACTTCTAACACTGGCATATTTTTCAATTCTTGTTTCCCCAGGAGAATATTTACGCAATAAAATAACAAAAATATTGACCGATCATCATCTAAACATCATCTATTTGGTTAGATCCCCTTCATCGTGTAAAATATGTGCCGTTCTGCATATAATAATGGCCACTAGAGCGACTAGAACATCTAATAAAAATAAAGTTTTCATTGCATATCATCTGAACATCACCGTCGTCGTCCTTGACCATAGACGGAACATTATGTACAATTTCAAAACGATCAGCGCGACATAATACCTATAGTGGGGCAATAGTAATACTAAATAATATAATAACACATTGCCACCTTCCTATTTTTACGTATAACTCGTTTATCCCAGTCGGTTGCACCTGGTCGATTGCACCGGGTGGTGGTGGGTTGGTGCACCGGGTGGTGGTGGGTTGATGCACCGGGTGCCGGTGCTGTCTTGGTGCGGTTGTAGGTGGTGTACGTGCTGCCTGCGTTTGTCTGTGCATCGTGGGTGGTTCGTGGTTTCCACTTCATGTGCTTCACTCGTCCTGTGGATGTAGTGTAGGCTGTCCGTGAGTGCAGTTTTGTTCAGTGTTTGTGTTGTGATGTGATGTCCGATGCCGCGGTCCTTTGGGCCCTTTGTGCAGTCCGTGAGGACAGCATGTTAATTGTATGTGATTTGTGTATTTGTCTCTGCTTGTGGCCAGGTTTTTCCTTGCCACATGCGGTTATCGCCGTTGCTTATTGTTGTTTTGGGATACCAGCCCGGACGTGCGTCAAACTGGGAGAGGCTTCGGTCTCGAGCCTGAGCGGAGGTTTTCCGTACCGCGGGTGTCAGGTGCCCCTAGATCTGTCGATCCAGCCTGACAGTTGGTGTGGCCCCCTGGGAAGCTTCGCGGGGGTTGTGATGTCGCCCCTCACCAATGGGGAGAGTGTGCCTTCTACATGCTCTCCAATTGGTACAGTACTTCGGTGCTGGTGGGCGCTTTTCCGCCTGTGGCTCAGCCACTGTGAGGTAGTCCTTTTGGCAGGTACTCACATAAAACTCTTCAAGATACCCAGTATATATGCTTGGTTACAATTTAAAGGTCAACGACTCCTCTTGGATATACTATCAACTGTTTGGGTCTATGTTTTTAAGGAGTACATACATTTGCCATAGAATATTAATGTTGTCATTTTTCACACAAACGTCTGGGAACGTTTGACCTAAATAATTTCCGATCTTCATTAAAACAGCCATATTTATTCTTTGGTCAGATTCCTTACCTGGATTAAGATTTCGTTGTGTTCGGGTCATAATTGTGGCCTCCAGAGCGTCCCGAAAAACAGACAAGAATACATTTTTTTGTCCATTTCATTTCCTAAACATTAACGCATCATTACCAAAAACAATAGGGGTCTTCTTTGACCACAACCTAAACTACATGCAAAATTTCGTGGCGATTGGTCCACAACTGTGCGTATGAGTCCGAAGCAAAACAACAATCGTCCGTGTTAGCCTTCGGGAACGAACCAAATCTAATGTTCGTTGAATATGCTCTTTGATTCGTGTTGCGACTATTCTGATTGATCAATGTAGGACGTTCAATTCTAAGTGCTATACCACAATTTGTTTGCCAGAAGTTTTTGAAGAAGGTCATTCGAGCTCTCACGTATCGGCTAAAACCAGGGCCTTTTTGACAATCCAAAACGTGTCATCATGAGTCGGGGATACTGATATGGGAAATATGTCTTTCCAACAAAAATCTGTAAGAGAAGAACTTTTTCGATTTTTGCAATTTCTTGTGTGGAAATGAAGTCCTTACACCCATATAATTGATATCAGATTGATATACATACATCCCTGTTTTGAACGACAATTTTCCGAATTCCAGATTACAGTCAATTTAATTGAAAACGCGTCCAATATACACAAAATTTCCGAATATTGGGGGTACCTTTATATGGGTGCTACCCTCAAACTTGGGTCAATATTAAACATTTTTGGACAGGAAGTATGATACACAATGAAAACCCAAAATACCAAATAAGTACTAAATTCGGTTGAGAAACGTGCCTAAAATCATAAAAATACCGAATATTCGAGAGTGCCATAACAGGGGGTACACATTCGTTTCAAACAATGTCGATTTTAGAGATTTAAAAATGATTATCTGTTTGTCTTGTTGGCTATTTTGGACACGATGATTCCCGAAGGGAATAATCGATTTCATACAAATTGCACTCATCCTAATATGCCTTCAATACTTGACACATTAAAAAAAAATAATATGTGCAATATCATGTGGAAGGGGTATTGGTTTTGACTTAAACTTCACATATCGCAATTTTTTTACCAAACCTATATCATATTCTAAGATGGGGACTATAGGATCACTCCTTCTGTGCTTCCAACACAATAGGTCAAAATATTGATAATCTGGATTGTCCCCTAAACGTCCAAAGATGTTATCCATCGGTTTCTAGTATCTTTCCCTCTGGCTCTTCTTATGCGAAGCAAAAAGATTATCCGATGTGATCCAAACTAATATGTTTACGACACCTCCTTTAAATCCGAAGTTGGGTCTACTGTGACTCTTAAGACCTCCTTCTGTGCTTCCAACACAATAGGTCAACATATTGATAATCTGGATTGTCCCCTAAACGTCCAAAGATGTTATCCATCGGTTTCTAGTATCTTTCCCCTCTGGCGCTTCTTATACGAAAGGATTATCCGATGTGATCCAAACTAATAGATTTACGACACCTCCTTTAAATCCGAAGTTGGGTCTACTGTCCAAAATAGAATAAAAATGAAACTATCAGCATTTTTTATTCTATTTTGGACAAGTTACATAGAAGTAAGCTTCAAACCGATAATTATTTAATTTGCCATATTGAAGCTAAACACAATTTATTTGAAATACCATTCGTAAACCATAAACTTCCATATTTTTGTCACAAAATCCAAAACAAAATAGCAATGCCTACTATTTATGTAAAGCAACGCCCCCAAACCACAACCGATATATGCAACGGAAATCGTGTAATGACTGCAATCAGAAACGGAAACCAAATACTCCGAAAAAAAAAACGCAAATCCATTTGGGGTGTTACAAAACATTAAAGTTTTGCCACGGGAAAAGAGGTATTTGGTGCAACTCCGTTCACTCATTCGTTCCTTCTCTTGTTTGTTGGTTGGCTTTATGCCAACCATCAGAAAGAACAAATTATATAAAAGCATTTAGTTATGGTTTCTGGTGTTTTTTATTGGAGTTTGTGCTTTTGCTTTAGCGATGACAATAAGAAGTTGATTTATTTGTTTGAAGTTAAATGATTATTTTTAAAAAAAAAGTGCGGTTTTGGGTTTTGATTATAGTTTAAATTTTATTATGACAAGGTTGAATTATTATTATTATTATTTTTTTTTCATTTTAAATTGAAGGAAACTTTTTTTAATTTTGAAATATTTATAGAATTAAACTACCTTGTAAGAAATTGGAATAATCAATTATTTCATATTATTATTTCAATATAAGGGAAATTACAAAAATCTTTTAAATTCCTTGAAACTGAGGTTTGCAAGGTTATAACTCGCGAAATATGAACATATTGCATAAAATTTAAATTCATTTCTATAAAATAAAGTGTTCTTGTCAAAATCTCAAAATATTGGAAATAAATAAAAAGTTGCGTGGAAGCTGTGATGGTGGTAATGTAAAAACATGGGTGAACATGTGTTGAAGCCAACGAGTTTTTTGTGTTCCATCCTGGTTTGTGGCTAAACTACACAACGCACGCACATGTGATCAGTGACTAAGTTGCAGAATACCCCATGGACAATATGGTTCTAATGTATGATTTTTCGATATAATCAGTGCATCCACCCAAAATGGATGCTGACATTTTGAAGCCGAATTTTCGGTGTTTTTTGAATTTTTCTTATAATTGGGACGCGCATCCAGATAATGGACTAAACTAATTATAGGATTGTAGAACTCGTGATTTTGCTTCGTTTAATGTATATCTCATGAATGTGCTCACCGTAGCTTCTATGCAATTGGCTTCCAAAGACGAAAATTTGGTGCGTACATTTTTATAAAAAACATATTTTTTGAGTCTAAAATTTAGAAAGTCCATTCAAATTCCGTGGAACCCTGCGTGACTTTAGTTTTTTTACGTGCCGGATCTAATGAGTCCATCCATGTTCAATTCCGTCCAATAAAACGGCGGATATAGGTACCTTGAATGTGAGAAAAACTGCAAAAACTTATTTTGACAAATTCGCGTATATAATCGCATTTTTCTTCGAATTGATTTCACATGCATTCATTCTGGTGTTATCATATTCGCGAATCTGTGTGAAAATAGGTCAAAAATATATCGATACGCGAATAATATGCGCATTTTATCCAAAATCGATTGTGTAGGCACATCCGCGGTTCTTAACCGATCCTTTTATAATAGGTGTCCTTTTGTGATTTTCACAGGAGATTACTGAAATCGGATGCGCATAAAAATCGTATGCACAATTCGCCATTTTTTGTCATTTTTAGGGTTTTTGCTTAGTAAAGTGCATCGAGCGGCACACTATGGCCGTTTAATGAAACCTCGAAAAATGCATAATTATTGGAAGAGATTTATTCGGTTTATGCGAAAAGCACATGTGTGCTTTTTAATGTAACTGCAATATATTTGGTCATTTTTAGAGTTAAAACTCTTAACATCTAAATCAATCATCTAAAAGAATTTGTAGAATAAATCGCCAAGTGTTGTAGAAGATCAAGAATAAATCGTATTATCTTAACCATATCGACTATTAACCCTTTCAGTGTTTTTGTCGAATATATTCGACATTTAAAAGTACTCTCTTTCTTTGCGATTTTTCGGATATCCTATGTTCCGTTACTATTGATGTTTTCGTTTTTGCTGGAAAACAGACGAAACTGGCCTAAGATTAAAATGACAATTGCTATTTTTTTCTAAACTATGTCCCTTTATATGATTTTAAATACAAAATGTTAGATTTTTATTTCGACAAAATTTTTCTTTGACACTGAAAGGGTTAAACCGTATTTCAATGTGATTTGACTAGTATGCAAAGAAAACAAATGTGTTCAACCATTTGTGAAGAAATTCGCGAATTACAACAAATAGGAATTAATTTAATTTATATTTGAAATACAAGATTTAAAACCGCTATAACTTTTGTGCGCAGCATCCGAATTTGAGAACGCGAACAAATTTTGAAACAGCATATTTTCCTTAACCTATGTACCAAAAATCATGAATGTGCTCGGAAAAATATTTATACCCTACACAACTATGTTGTCAGGGTATTATAGCTTTGTGCAGCCCCAAAAGTTTGTAACGCCGCGAAATATTGATCCTAGACCCAGTCATATATCGACTAGCTGAGTCGATCCGTCCGTCTGTCCATTATAATTTGTAAACACGATACAGGCATCAGTTATGGACCAATCTTCACGAAATTTTGCATGTAGGATGGGTTCTGGCCAAAGAAGACCCCTATTGTTTTTAGAAAAGATTAATTAACATTTAGGGGATGAAATGGACCAAAAACTTTATTTTTGTCGGTTTTTCTGGTCGCTCCAGAGGCCACAATTATGACCCAAACACCGCGAATTTTTGCTTGGAGAAGGGGATCGGGCCAAAAAATAAGCATGCCTGTTTTGATAAAGATTGGTCAATATTTAGCGGGCCAAATGGACGCTGACTTTTGTGTGAAAAATTACAAAATTTGTATTCTATAGCGTATATATTTACCCATGAAGACCAAAGACCCGAGAAGTTGATAGCATATCCAAGAGGAGTGGTTGACCTTTAAATTGATACCAATTATATAGTCGTATGTACTCAGATGTGGGAGTTACACTTAAATATTTACAGGTGCTTACGTACTGAGATATTACTTAGTAACCCATTACAACACTAGATGGCGGAAATATAGAGCTGATCGCTATGAATTGTTCCATGAGGTTCCAGTAGTGGTCAAGGACAACGACTATAATTTTCTGTGATGATCAGATAATAATTTTGGGATGAAGTGGACCGAAAACTTATTTTTTTTCGAAGGACTGTACTGAATATTAGTAATATTCGGAAAATATGTCAGTGTAAGGAAGAGGTGCTGTTGACCTCTAATCGGGCAGGAGGGTGCAACTATCACGATTTTTTCCAGGCTCGGAATAAAAATCCGCAGAAAGTTAGATTTCCGTGATAGTTGTGTAGGGTATCGTATGGTCGCCCCCGTCCGACTATACTGCTCTGTTCACTGGTTTAAATTTTTTTTCTGGAATTTTAAGGGAATTTTGTAATTTCCCATAAACACATTGTCATCACTGCTAATCGGATTTACAAAATATTGACACAGAATACACATTATTTGATTTTTCCTATTATAATTACTTACTATCGGATTATTGTAATCCTTAGATTTTAAGTAAATACTAAACAACAAGAAAACATATTTGTTCTAAATTTAATACGCATTAAATTCATCTTTATTAAAACCCAAGTGTCAACCTTCATCAAAGCAGACGGCAAGACAGTTTTCAAAGAATTGTGTTTCTTTCGCCTAACAAGAGATAATAATAAATTAAAACAAGAGATTCTCAAACGAGTATCAAAATCATATTAAATACTAAGAAAATATCACTTCAAGGGTCCTTTGGTGCCGTCTTTGTTCTCCTAATCAAAAATCCCATAAATTAATAGACACAATTGAAATAAATAAAGTTTCAAACAATTGCAATATAACTAGTAATCTGAGAGTGATATTGAAAACCTTAAAGTCAAAAGTTTTTAATTATTTTATTTTTTCATTCAATTATTGACATTAAAGTCAACTCAAATGAAAAGTGTTTTTTTTTTCAATTTAATTAAATTTCACCTCTAAACCTTATTCATCAAAATTTAGATTTTCTTTGAATTCGCTTGCAATTCATTTGCGTTTTATATTTCTCAGAATTATCTGATATTGAATTAATTTATCGTTTATTTTGATACGACGACACGTGTAGGAGAAATATAAAGTGTTTATTGATTTGTCATCTTAAAAAGAGATTTGTATCAAATTTATTTTGTGTGTGTATGCATGCGTTTGTGTGCTCGTGTGGGGGTAATCAATTTAAATACACACACAAAGTGATTTTTTTTTTTTTTTTGTTCTTTTCTTTGTAAATGTAAAAGAAATGGAAATTGTCAACAGTTATTTTGTCATGCGGTTTATTTTTGAAGGATATTTAAAAGACTAACAGATATAACAAATGAAATGAATAAAAATCTGTATGGTATATCGGAAAATCATAGTCGATTTTTTTACGAAATAAGTCTTTATATAATTCAAAATTCGAAAAATATAATACCTCTGCGAAATATTTTCTGGAGATAATTTCGCCATTATCTCCAAATATTTTTTTCTCTTCAGTGATTAGCAAATAGAGTTGTACAGTTCACGATCGAACCAGTTCAAATGAACGATTCACTTAAAAGACCGATTGAACTAGGTCTTACAAATTCGTTCTTTTTAGTTCATCAAAAGAATGGACTGGAATAATCGTTCCTTGTAGTACAAATGTGAGCGTTTTACTGACCTAGTTCGATTTGATCTAAATGGAAGAGTCACCGATCGAGTTTTATTTTGCATGTAATATTAGCAGCGCTTTCATTTAGTAAAGTATAATAAAAACCAGTGAGCGGAGCAGTATAGTCGGACGGGGCCGACCATACGATACCCTACACAACTACCACGGAACTCAAATTTTCTGCGGATGTTTATTCCGATACTGGGCAATATTTCGTGATATTTGCACCCTTTTGCCCGATTAGAGTTAAACAGCACCTCTTCCTCACACTGACATATTTTCCGAATATTACGTGTATTCAGTACATCTATTGTCCATATTCCCTTCACCGTGGGTTGTGTTGTGATGTTCGGCTTTCATTTGAGGTCTATAGATCGACTCGAAAATAACATAAAAAATTAAGTTTTCGGTCCATTTCATTCCAAAATTATTATCTGATCATCACCGAAAATTATAGGCGTTGTCCTTGACCATAACTGGAACCTCATGGAACATTTCAAAGCGATCAGCGCTATAGTTCCGCTCTCCCAAGTGATAATGGGTTACTAAATAATATACGAATACGGAGATACATGTAAATATTTAGGTGTAACTCCCACATCCGAGCACATACAACAATATAATTAGTCTTAATTTAAAGGTCAACCACTCCTCTTGGATATAATATCAACTTCTCGGGTATATGTCCTTCAGGGGTAAATATATACGCCATAGAATACAAATTGTGTCATTTTTCACACAAAAGTCAGGGTCCATTTGACCCGCTAAATATTGACCGATCTCTCTCCAAACAGGCATGCTTATTCTTTGGCCCGATCCGCTTCTCCATGCAAAATTTCACGATGTTCGGACCGTTGTTGCGGCCTCTGGAGCGACCAGAAAAACCGACAAAATTTTAGTATTTGGTATAAAAAGCACAAAAAACTAAGTCTTCGGTCCACTACATCCCAAAATTATTATCTGATCATCCCCGAAAGTACTAGGCGTTGTCCTTGACCACAACTGGAAAATTTCAGAGTGACCAGCGCCATATTTCCGCCCTATTGTGTGGTAATGGGTTACTAAATAATATCTCAGTACGTAAGTGTAAATATTTAAGTGTAACTCCCACATCTGAGTACGTACGACCATATAATTATTATCAATTTAAAGGTCAACCACTCCTCTTGGATATACAATCAACTTCTCGGGTCTATGTCCTTCAGGGGCAAATATCTAAGCAATAGAATACAAAATTTGTAATTGTTCACACAAAAGTCGGGGTCCATTTGACCCGCTAAATATTGACCGATCATTATCAAAACAGGCATGCTTATTCTTTGGCCCGATACCCTTCTCCATGCAAAATTTCGCGATTGCGGCCTCTGGAGCGACCAGAAAAACTGACAAAAATTTTGTATTTGGTCCATTTCATCCCCTAAATATTAACTGATCTTTACCAAAAACAATAGGTCATTGGCCAGAACCCATTCTACATGCAAAATTTCGTGAAGATTGATCCATAACTGTGGCCTGTATCGTGTTTACAAATTATAATGGACAGACGGACGGACGGACGGACGGACGGACACACATGTCTAGATCGACTCAGCTAGTCGAGATATTCGGTATACTTAAAGGTGGGTCTAGGACCAATATTTCGCGGCGTTACAAACTTTTGGGGCTGCACAAAGCTATAATACCCTGACAACATAGTTGTGTAGGGTATAAATATATTGCCTATAATTTATGTTGGCAAGAAACTGTTCAATTATTCTGAAACCTTTCATTTAAAAAATCTGCGTTCCACATATTCTTTGGAACCTTTTTTTATTCCACGCTTTAGAAGTTCGTCAATTCTAAACATAAACTGTTCTTAATTTTTGCCTTTAAATACCCTCGCCATAGAGTGCAATAAAAGAAAACAAAATTGTTTTTATTCACACACAGAATCTTCCAAGAACACAAACTATCAACTAAACATTTCGGAGAGCGATGAACTATTAAATGAACGACCGAAGTCAAACGACAGATTAATGAAAGAGCTTAATTGCTAACGATTGAACTACTGAACTAGAAGACCGAACTAGTTCAGTCAAAAGAGCTGAACTAAAAAGAGCGATCAGCTAACTGAACTAGATAGAACAACTCTATTAACAAACGATGTGGATATAATTCACCATCTGCGGATTTTAAATGATAGAATACCTCTACGTAACCAATATACATATAACTTGTGACCTTTTAACCAAATAATAACTGGCATTAAATTCGTAGAGAAGAGTGTTTTAGGTAGACAACGTTCAGGCAAAAAAAACAATCATTGGTATATATTTTGACATTTCTTACAAATGTATCAATAAAAACGGAAAAAAGAGGATCCGAATATTCTATAAAATTGTATGAGATACATTTTTATATAATATTCGGATGTCAAACAACGTCGTAAAGTTCAGACGGACCGAAAGTACATATACCCTAAATATCTATAATATATTCGAAATACCCAATCGCAATATTAACTGGGTGCTGGCCATGACTCAGACTGGAAAATGACTCTAGGACTTTGAAAATATGGGAATCCCCAAAATATTAAAATAAGTTAAAGGTTTAACAAAACGAGGACATTTTTATACCATCAGCCTTATAGCTACGATAGAAATATGCCTCATCATAATAATGGTTTTAGCCCCATGTATCCTTGGACCAAATCCTTATCAGATAAGTTGGAGTCGATTTACAAATTTCCGGCCGTCCGTCAAAATTGTGCAAAAAAAAATGATAGTCCTATTTGAACAAAAATTTTCATAATCTATTATATTCACTAGACCTAGATCAAGTCCGAAAATGGCACCCATTGGTCCACTCCTTCTGGTACGGACAATGGTAAAAATTTCTAATGTTTAAAAATCCAATATTAGTCGAATGGAACGTTTGATTTGAACCAAGCTTTGTACAATTCATTATCTGCACCAAACCTAGATCAAGTCCGAAAATGGGACCCATTGGTCCACTCCTTCCCCCACAAAGTGGGAATGGAATGTACGATTTCTTTGACAAGCTTATATCAAGTCCGAAGATAGGACCCATTGGTTCACTCATTCTGGTACATCCCCCTTAAAAGGTCAATGTTTTCAGTATTTATAAATCCAATATTAGTCAAATGAAATGTCAGATTTGAACCAAACTTCGCACAACCTATTGTCTTTTCCTAGATTAAGTCCGAAATGGAGGCCCGTCGTCCCTCTCCTTCTGGTCCCTCCCTCACAAAAAGTCAGTATTTTATAAAGTTGTAAATTAAATTTGAAGCAAATGGAATAACAAATTTGATCAACGTTAAATGCGAAACCACTTTGATAAAAAAATATAGCTTCTGTAAAGCGAATAATAAAACCTGTGTAATTCCAAAGACCCCCGCAAAGTATTGGCTGAGGTTATATATCTTTTTTTTCTTGTTAAGGTTACCTCCCCCATCCCCATTTTTGCTTTGTTGTTGTTTTTTGGTGATTAAAGAAAAGTCCTTATTTTTGATGGCGGCCACCGGAACATCAGAATCCGGTAATTCCAAAGCTCTTAGAAAGAGTACATGTCTGGTTCTCGTATGAACTATGTCCTCGCTGACGGACGGCGGACCTTATTGTTATTTTATTTCTTAATTTATTTATTTTTTTTTAATTCGCCTACCTTAAAAAAGGAAATTCTTCATCGATTGGCTTTATCCTAGTTCGTGCGATAGCTATACACTTCCAGAGAAACGTGTAAAAATTTGGAACCTATTGGATTATTTGTTTTTGAGTTATCGTGACCCCATTCGTAAAAACACTACTTCGAGAAAAATGCGTTTAAAGTTTAAGAATCACTCTTGCCGTCACTTGATGCTGACACAATAAATCGGCTATATCTTCAAGAGTTCTTGAGATTTTCACTTGAAATGTCCCTACATTCTTGAATTAAATCACAAAATTAAATTTTTTTGACACCGAGTATTGTGGGTCTCCTTGATAGGAATATTTGTTACCCACTGAAAACTCAGAATATCTGCTACACAAAACATGTAATTGCATCGATTTTGATTGAAACCCCTCCCAAAATTAGGAAGGACCCCAAAATGGACCAAATTGATATTTTTTGAGTGGAAAATTTGATCCCCAATGAGAACCCCTTGATATATGCGCAGTCTAGGTAGAGCTTATACGATCAAAAATATTGATTTTTGAATCCAAGTGACCAAATGTTTGCCTGCTCGTGCGTCTATCTGTCAGCACAATGTTCAATGACGAAGAATCGAAAATTCCATCGGCCATAAAGTGGTCGGAGATGTGAGATCTTTAACTGTACAACAATAGTGGAAGTTATAGCCGGGACCAACTTGAGCAAATTGGGGGCACAATTGAATCACTCTCTAATCATTCTAAAATTGATTTTCAATCTTTTGTCTGATTTAGAGGCATTGCAGAAACATATCCTATAAGGGGTAGTGATTTGTGAGTTCTTTAAATCTATAAAAATAGAGCATACGAGACAGACAGTTTAAAGTAAAGGGTTTCTCAAGGCCTAGTAATCACCACACAATTTACGTTAAAGGATGTTGCAAGTGTCATCAGAGGGTCAAATTCCTCTATGTTGTTCAGCCTTACTAAGTCATTATTATTTTAATGAAGTAACTTCAGGAAATGGAGGAGTCGTTCGATTTTATAAAACTGTTCGAGGACATGGAATGCATTGGAATAACCGTATGTATAGACTGTAGCCAAACACTGAATCGATAAATTAAAAGTCCAAGACCAATAGAATAATCTCTCGAGTTATTGATGTCATTAAAATGCGTTTAAAATGCGACAAAAAATGCAGCTCCTGATCTGTGGGGATGACAGCCCTTGGCGAGAGTAAGAACCTGAAAGAAAAACTCGCCATAGGTCAAGATTTTGAGTTATTACGCGATGTTCATGAAGAAAAAGGTTGATCTTCGACCACTAAAAAATTTCGACTAAACGTTATAATGTACAACGATCTGACGGATAGGAAATGCCTTCATAATGTAAAATTTTATTTTATGTTTTTAGTGTCAAGGATTGGGAAAATGTTTAACCAATGAAAACATTTTCACTGCTGACAGAACGATGACATCATTCCTCCTTATGACTTCAATCAGATCACCAATATGCTCTAACAAATCTAACCATAATTTGTGGATGGTGTTAGAAGTTCAAATCAAAATACATATGATGAAGCTGATGAATTTAGATTAGAGAGACTCCCAGAGGAATTCCCTCCCCTTTTTATATCAGCAGAATAGCGGAAGATGCCTCGACAAAATAAAATGATTTCAGCACAGCCTAATTTACTCGCTTCAACACATATTTATGACATGACACTGATTTTTTCCTGAAATTGGAGAGTCTCGTTTGTGAAGTTAGATGCAGAATCGGATTGGTAGAAGTAATAAATGTACGCAAATCGGAGGCTAACACATAAGTAATACCTGAATTCTGCTACGCCTTTGAAAACATTTTTTGTAAATTCACTCTTCGAAATTCTTGGCTTAAAAAACCACGCCTCAAAAATATTCCTTAAAAATCCACGCCTTGGAAATATTCCTTAAAAATGTATGGCTTAGAAATAGTCCAAATAAATCTACATATTTGAAATATTCCTTAAAAATTCACACCTTAGAAATATATACTACCTTCCCAATATAGTTAGTAGGATATAAAATGTTTTACTGACCTGATAGATTATTCCAAAATTCGAATAAAAATTTTTAAGAGATTGCATGGTGGCGTATGGGTATTATTGAAATATTAATCCAATATTCATACGCTCCTATGTATGCGCAATTCAATGAATTCAAAATTAAATAAATAAGTTTTATAACCCCTGCGAAAAAACTGTAATGTTTCCAAACGATATACCCGTAATGTGACTCGATTCATTTTTCTAATTTCTTTTTTGTGTGCATGACGAACCTAGATTTACGGAGTCATAACGTTTGTAATTTAGTTTTTATTAGAAATAAAAGCGAAGTGATGGCTGTGCAAAATTTGTTGTTGCGTTGTTTTAAATGTAATGTTTGTGTATGTAGTAGAAATTTTTAAAAATGATTGAAGCAGAAAATATTATATTTTTTTAATCACACCGAGAACGTACAGTCAGTCACTGACTCTGTGTGTTCTCCTATTCATCATTATTTGTGTGTGTGTGTATGGGTGTGTATGTTCTTGAGTTTATAGTAGACCGACCACCCATGACTCCTTTGAAAATGGCAGTGAGCTGATGTGACTAGGGTTTATTGCGCCAGCAACAGCCTTTTGTATTCGTTTTCTGACAGACAAGCCTCAACCAGTATTCATGTATTTGACCCCTCCTGTCATGTTTGAAAGTTTTCTTTTTTTGTGTATTTATACCCCCAAACAATTTTCTGGTGCTGCACCAGCTGCTGTTGTTGAATTTATTCAGTCAGATTTAATTTCTTTTAAAGCCAAAAATACAAAAACAAAATATGTATAAAACGATAACAACAACAACGGGAATGGTCATAAATCGAGGTTAAGGGAAATTGTGCTTTATGTTTATTTTGTTTGTATTTGCTGTGTTGAGATTTGTGTTGCGTAGTTTGTGTGGGTGAATGTGCTTTGTTATACACAGCGAAATATGTCAGGTTTCAAATTCCAAAATGTTTGCAAACATATTTTTTGAAATTTTGTCAGATTTACAAGATGGATAAACATATTAAAATGTAGACGTTTGATGGATGGGCTAGAGAATTTTTACACTGCTACTATATTTAATTACTTTGATGTATACATCGACTTCTGAAAATCACCATGGTCTTGAACAGTTGCCAAAATATTCTTTAAAAATCCACGCCTAAGGCTCTAATAGTCCTTTAGAAAATATTCTTTAAAAATCCACGCCTAAGACTCTAATAGTCCTTTAGAAAATATTCTTTAAAAATCCACGCCTAAGGCTCTAATAGTCCTTTAGAAAATATTCTTTAAAAATCCACGCCTAAGACTCTAATAGTCCTTTAGAAAATATTCTTTAAAAATCCACGCCTAAGACTCTAATAGTCCTTTAGAAAATATTCTTTAAAAATCCACGCCTAAGGCTCTAATAGTCCTTTAGAAAATATTCTTTAAAAATCCACGCCTAAGGCTCTAACAGTCCTTTAGAAAATATTCTTTAAAAATCCACGCCTAAGGCTCGAATAGTCCTTTAGAAAATATTCTTTAAAAATCCACGCCTAAGGCTCTTACAGTCCTTTAGAAAATATTCTTTAAAAATCCACGCCTAAGGCTCGAATAGTCCTTTAGAAAATATTCTTTAAAAATCCACGCCTAAGGCTCTAATAGTCCTTTAGAAAATATTCTTTAAAAAATCCACGCCTTGAATGGCTGGTCCTTTAGAAAATATTCTTTAAAAAATCCACGCCTTGAATGGCTGGTCCTTTAGAAAATATTCTTTAAAAAATCCACGCCTTGAATGGCTGGTCCTTTAGAAAATATTCTTTAAAAATCCACGCCTTGGATGGCTGGTCCATTAGAAAATATTCTTTAAAAATCCACGCCTAAGGCTCTAATAGTCCTTTAGAAAATATTCTTTAAAAATCCACGCCTAAGGCTCTAATAGTCCTTTAGAAAATATTATTTAAAAATCCACGCCTAAGGCTCTAATAGTCCTTTAGAAAATATTCTTTAAAAATCCACGCCTAAGGTTCTAATAGTCCTTTAGAAAATATTCTTTAAAAATCCACGCCTAAGGTTCTAATAGTCCTTTAGAAAATATTCTTTAAAAATCCACGCCTAAGGTTCTAATAGTCCTTTAGAAAATATTCTTTAAAAATCCACGCCTAAGGCTCTAATAGTCCTTTAGAAAATATTCTTTAAAAATCCACGCCTAGGACTCTAATAGAGCTCTAATAAAAAATCTTTAAAAATCAATGTCAATAGTCCTTGAGAAAATATTTGTTAAAACCCAGGTCTATAGCTTTGTTAGTCCTTTATTGAGCATACCTCTTATGTTTTAAAGACCACAAACAATCTAACTGTGTATCCTTTCAAATTTTCCACATTATAGTTATGCCTGATGAATGAATACCAGTCATGGCAAACAGAAGCGGCATTATCCGCATAGCCACAAATATATATTTGGATAATGTACCAACACATTTTTGGTATGTGTATGAATGTTTGTCGGATGTGTTACAATCAAATTCTTTGTTTGTCTCCATTCTTCATGTACATATGTAAATATCTACATACCAACATTCATACATGTATTTATACAACTAAGTGTATATCTGTGTTTTTTGTGTTGTTCATTTATTGTTGTCATTATCTTAGCTGTCATTCGTACATTCATACAATGTTGTTGTTGGCGTGAATGTTGTTTGTGTGTACTGGTGTTGTACGTGCTAAAGTCAACCGCATGTTAATTTTTTTTTTTTTTTTTTTTTTTTTTTTTGCGTATTTCATTTTGTTAAGATAACTAAGTGACCCAACTAATTGTTAGGTGATATTATTATGTTGAATGTTCAACTATTTAGGGTAAGGTGATATGCCATAAATACTATAATGTGGTTAGGAATATACAGGGTGAGATGAAAAAACTGCCACTCGTCCGACAGCTGTTAAAATTATTCCAGTGACAGCTCAGTATATCGTTTACAAGCATTTTGAAAAAAGTTATTCGTGATGGAATTCAAGCGCGATATTGTGATTTCTTTATATTTGGCAGGAAAACTACAAGTGGCTATCGTTAGAGCACTCCAGCATTTAAATGTGAATAAATCTTTTGTGTCTCGTACCATCGCTCGTTACCGTGATACTGGTAGCGTATCCCGACGTCAAGGAAGTGGGAGGAAGAAAACAATAACATCCGCAGAAATGGTTCGAAAAGTAAAGAAACGACTTTACCGAAACCCGCGTTGCCCTGGCCGAAAAATGGCTCGTGAGCTGAACATATTTCATTCGGCAAATATTGAAAAATAAGCTCAGGGTAAAGCCATTGAAATTCCAAAAAGTGCAAGAACTTACACGGCAACAGTATGAAAATAGACTCAAAGAGCTAAAATGTTGCTTCGCTTGGGCGAAAGTGGTGAACTGTCGAATTTGGTTTTCTCCGATGAGAAAACATTTGTTGTACAGCAGTTTGTAAACAAACAAAATGATCGTGTATATATGGCAAAGAAGTCAGCTGAAAATGTGCACCTTCGGTTGGCCACCAGAACTCAAGCGCTGTCATAACAACCGAATTTCGCTCTCCGCTCGTATTAATCGACCGTGGCATCAGAATAAATGCCGAATATTATAGTGAAAATATTGTGGAGGGTGTATTAAAGCCTTGGGCACGCAAACATTTTGGCCGCACACCTTGACATTCCAACAGGACTCAACACGCGCCACCCAAGAATGGTTACTAAATGAGGTTCCTCGTTCCATTTCCAGCGCACAATGGCCACCAAAATCTCCGGATACCAATTCGTTGGACTATTGTGTCTGGATTATTTTGGGAAAGCAAACTTGACACTAAAAAATACCAAAGTGTCGATCACTTCAAGCAAGCGCTTCGACGGTAATGGGCCAAAATACCGCAGAACAACATTCGGGCAGTTGGTGACGGTTTCATTGGCCGTTTGAAGGCCATAATTCGTGCCAAAGGTGACCAATTCGAAAAAATCTAAACTTATTCTAAAATTTGATGCTATTTTCGACATTTTTTTGCATTTATTTAATAAAATTAAAAAAAAATGTACAAATTATGGCGTTTGACTTTATTGCAGTTTTTTTATCTCATCCTGTATTGTGTGAGTCCTATAAATATGAGATCTATAAATTGTGCAAATATCGACTGTATAAGAAAACTCTATCTGGTAAAACACCCAAAAATTGTAAAAAATCTCATAAAATGTAAGATTAGTTTCGGCATTCATCCAGTGTTTCAGAGTGAATATCGATTCGGACCATAACCTTGTAGCACTCGTCTTAATGTAGCAGCAAAGGTGCGATCTAATGTAACACGGATATTCGACGTCGAAAACCTGCAAACACAACAAGTAGCAAAAGCCCACACAGCTGAACTGACTCAACTGCGAAAGCACTCCTTGTCCTGATATAGAAGAACAATGGCAAAGAATAGCTCACTCCCTATAAACTGCAGCAAAAGCAACAATTGGATATCAAGAAGCCCATGGTCGTAATACCACCGAGGTTAAAAATGGAGCGTTTAGAGCCAACCGTGCAAAAAGGAGCAACACGTAGTGCGATATAGAATTATCGGGAGAAAGAGAGAGGAGAAACTTATTTTCAGAAGAAAGAAAGAATGGAAGAAAGGAAAAAAGAAAGAACAAAAAACGTGAGCATGAGCAAATCGAGATGTACAGGAATCAGAATGAAGTCCGGATATTATGCAAACGAGTAAAACACCAAACCGAAGGCTTTAGTGCACGCTCATCCTCCTGTAGAGATGAAGAAGGAAACCTTGTGACAGATACAGACAGCGTGTTGAGGATCTAGAAGGAGCATTTTGAAAGATTCTGGTATGAAATAGTGGCGGTGAAGAAGATACCCCAGATGACGGTAGAGAGTGTATACCTCCTAGCCAAGATGAGGTCAGAATAGCAATCAATTGGCTGAAGAATAATAAATCTGCAGGTGGCGACGCTGCAGCAACTGGAACCTCAGCATCCTGTGTTCCGTGCACAAAACAGGATATGTACGATATGTACCAACGGCTTCATAATTAGTCACCTTTGCATCGCATATGGAGTGCTATCCAGCGTGCTGAGTGAACGACTGAAGTCAATGGTCAATGATATTATTGGATCTTATCAATGCGGCTTCAGACCAGGCAAATCCACTATAGACCAGATTTTCACACTTCGCCAAATCCTGGAAAAGACCCACTAAAAATATATCGACGCATTCGACTATAAGCCGCATTCGATAGCCCTATGCGTTCAGAGGTGTTTAAAGTCATGTCAGCGTTCGGCAGTCCCGCAAAATTAATACGGCTATTCAGGATAACTTTAACTGGCACAGAGACAGCAGTTAAAGTCGGAAAGAATCAACCGGAGCCAACGATATCGACATAATCGGTCAAACATTGCGAGCGGCAACAGCGACCTTGGAACAAATTTGGAAGGAGTCTGCCAAAGTTGGTCTGGCAGTAAATGGCGAGAAGACCAAGCTGATGGTATCAACGCGCAAGACGTCCAGTAGACTCGGAGCACCTATGAAACTTGAAAACTACAGCTTCGACGCCATAAACAAAACTATTAACATCAGCTTTAAAATCCAGTGAAGAATAGTGTTGGCCAACAGATTTTACTAGGGTCTGAGTAAGCAATTCAGAAACAAGACCAACTCTCGCCAGACCAAACTCATCCTCAACAAGACGTTACACTTGCTGTTGTATGGATCAGAAGCAGATGATCTATGGGCCAAGCATCTATGACACAAGCAGATGATATATGGGCCGACTAGCGTCGACGGTGAATATGGCCGTCAAATGAACCACTAGCTGTGTCATCTAACCTCGGACATCGACATAGTCAGACATATCGAGCTGCAGCGACAACGTTGGACAGGTAATGTTGTGAGAATGAACGAGGACCCCCGAGGACGAGGACCGCACCCGAGCACAAAAGGCATATAAAGCGTGCCAAATGATGGTTCTCGCAGGAGAGGAAGGCCACGAATAAGGTGGAAAGATCAAGTGGAAGACAACATTGGCGAACATGGTCTTCCAAATTGGAAGAATTTTGCAAATACCGACGAGCCCGGAAATCTTTTTATGCTCGGCTGATGGAACAAATGTTCTGCCACATGCCAGCTAAGAAAGTAAGTAGGCATTAATTTTGACGTGTAGAACTAAAGTAGGGACAAGTTTTCTGAAATGTGTACTTATATTGCGTACTGAATTGACTCCAACACATATTGGGTAAACGCAGAGAGCTTAAATCCTAAAAATATTTGTGAGAGACGCATTTTTATCTATTTTTATACCCTTTATCATATGCTGATGTGTATGGTCCCATATAAAAATAGAGCTCATTTTCGGTATTTATATGGTCCTAGAAGCATTTTCTTTACATGTGTCCTGTAATTTGGCAATCCAGAAACCAAGTTTTCAAAAATGTTTTAATGTAGGTACATATTTTGACATAGGACCCAAATAAAGGTTCCGTCCAATTTTTGGTATTTGGATGTTGGATGATAATTTAGTACTCCGGATAATCATAGATAGTTTATTGCCTTGGGTATATTTTCCAAAAATGGTAGGAAATAATGCTAATCACGGTTAAATAGCATTTTCTTATTTAAATGTTAGTGAAACTTTAAGCGGAACTGCCCACAGTCAGTTTGGAAGTGGGGTTTCTGGTGGCCCAACGTATACGTATGTGGCCCGCAGGAGTGTTATAAATACTGTCATACAAGTTGGTCAGTTTATTAAATTTCTTCATACACGTTTATCATTATTTTTAAATATTTTTAGTTTTTTTTATTTCAATTTCAATCCTTGTGATTATTCCAATGATTAAAACCACTTCGTAAATGACACTTTCAATCCGTTTTAATTTATTTATGCACATTTTTAACTGATAAAATCTCTTGTCGTTTTTTCTTCATACATAATTGGTATTTATTCCCATTATCCCTCTCGGTTTTTATTTAGTATGTCACTTCCGAAAATAAAGAACAAAACTCATTCAAATATTTTAATTTAAAGTTTGAGGTCATGCGATTTTTTTATTGTTTCTAAAAAAACAATTATACAAAAGTTATATGTAACCTCACCATAATCCTTTGGTCTGGGTCAATTCCTTTTGCACTTATACATGCAGACACACATATATACGTACACTCCTTCACATAAACAAAAATTAAAATAATAACAAAAAACGAAATGATATCAAACGAAAAAAAGAAATGTCCTTGGCGTTGCTGCTTGCTAAAACAGTTCGTAGCGCACACCCAAAATTTGTTGAAGATAAAACTCAGTTATGTGAGAGGGGTGTAGGTGGTGTTGTTGTTGTTGGTTGGATGATAACAAACGCCGAATGTACGAAAAACAAAAATGCAAAAATGATGAATGACATTAATGAAAGTACACACTTGAGTTGTAGTAATTTATACTTATTTTTGTTAGAGTATCAAAAATGTCCTAAGTGGATATTTCCCTCCTTAAAAGGAGGGATATTTATTCACATTGCCTTAGATGGCGAGCTGTGCGGAATAGAATATTAAATAATTATACCCTTCACCACACTGTGGTACAGGGTATTATGTCTTTGTGCATATGTTTGAAACAGGCAAAAGGAAACGAGATAGATACAGGGTTCCTTTTGAGAATATGCATAGAATCACTTTCTGAGTCGATTTACGCATGTCCGTCTGTCCGTCCGTCCATGTATTTTTGTGAACAAAGTACAGGTCGCATTTATGATCCGATTTGGATGAAATTTGACATAGGGCACTTATTTGGCCCCAGGATGAACCCTATTGAAATTGGGAAAGATCGGTTCAGATTAAGATATATCTCCCATATATATTTTCGTCCGATTTAAGGTAAATGTTGCACCAAAGTCCCTATATATCTTTCGATTTACACCAAATTTGGCACAGCGTAATGAATTAGGTCTAGAATCATGTGTGTTTTGTTTCCTGAAAATCGGTTCAGATTTAGATATAGCTCCCATATATATTTTCGTCCGATTTAAGGTAAATGGTGTACCAAATTCCCTATATATCTTTCGATTTGCACGAAATTTGGCACAGCGTAATGAATTAGGCCTCGAATGATATGTGCTAAGTTTCCTGAAAATCGGTTCAGATTTATTTAAAAATCCACGCCTTGATAAACCTTTGAAAAAATATTGTTTTAAAAATCCACGCCTTGATAAACCTTTGAAAAAATATTGTTTTAAAAATCCACGCCTTGATAAACCTTTGAAAAAATATTGTTTTAAAAATCCACGCCTTGATAAACCTTTGAAAAAATATTGTTTTAAAAATCCACGCCTTGATAAACCTTTGAAAAAATATTGTTTTAAAAATCCACGGCTTGATAAACCTTTGAAAAAATATTGTTTTAAAAATCCACGCCTTGATAAACCTTTGAAAAAATATTGTTTTAAAAATCCACGCCTTGATAAACCTTTGAAAAAATATTGTTTTAAAAATCCACGCCTTGATAAACCTTTGAAAAAATATTGTTTTAAAAATCCACGCCTTGATAAACCTTTGAAAAAATATTGTTTTAAAAATCCACGCCTTGATAAACCTTTGAAAAAATATTGTTTTAAAAATCCACGCCTTGATAAACCTTTGAAAAAATATTGTTTTAAAAATCCACGCCTTGATAAACCTTTGAAAAAATATTGTTTTAAAAATCCACGCCTTGATAAACCTTTGAAAAAATATTGTTTTAAAAATCCACGCCTTGATAAACCTTTGAAAAAATATTGTTTTAAAAATCCACGCCTTGATAAACCTTTGAAAAAATATTGTTTTAAAAATCCACGCCTTGATAAACCTTTGAAAAAATATTGTTTTAAAAATCCACGCCTTGATAAACCTTTGAAAAAATATTGTTTTAAAAATCCACGCCTTGATAAACCTTTGAAAAAATATTGTTTTAAAAATCCACGCCTTGATAAACCTTTGAAAAAATATTCTTTAAAAAACCCACGCCTTGAGGAGACCCTGAAAAATATTCTTTAAAAAACCCACGCCTTGAGGAGACCCTGAAAAATATTCTTTAAAAAACCCACGCCTTGAGGAGACCCTGAAAAATATTCTTTAAAAAACCCACGCCTTGATAAACCTTTGAAAAAATATTATTTAAAAAACTCACGCCTGGATAAAACTTTGAAAATATATTCTTTAAAAAACCCACGCCTTGATAAACCTTTGAAAAAATATTCTTTAAAAAAGCCACGCCTTGATAAACCTTTGAAAAAATATTATTTAAAAAACCCACGCCTGGATAAACCTTTGAAAAAATATTCTTTAAAAAACCCACGCCTTGATAAACCATTGACAAAATATTCTTTAAAAAAGCCACGCCTCTTGAAGACCCTGAAAAAATATTCTTTAAAAAAGCCACGCCTTGATAAACCTTTGAAAAAAAATATTCTTTAAAAATCCCCGCCTTGATAAACCTTTGAAAAAAAAATATTCTTTTAAAAATCCCCGCCTTGATAAACCTTTGAAAAAAATATTCTTTTAAAAATCCCCGCCTTGATAAACCTTTGAAAAAAATATTCTTTAAAAAATCCACGCCTTAATAAACCTTTGAAAAAAATATTCTTTTAAAAATCCACCCCTTGATGAACATTTTAAAAAATATTCTTTACAAAATCCACCCCTTGATGAACATTTAAAAAAATATTCTTTTAAAAATCCACCCCTTGATGAACATTTAAAAAAATATTCTTTTAAAAATCCACGCCTTGATAAACCTTTGAACAAAATATTCTTTTAAAAATCCACGCCTTGATAAACCTTTGGAAAAAATATTCCTTTAAAAATCCTCCCCTTGATGAACATTTAAAAAAATATTCTTTAAAAAACCCACGCCTTGATAAACCTTTAAAAAATGTTCTTTAAAAAATCCACGCCTTGATAAACCTTTGAAAAAATATTCTTTTAAAAATCCACGCCTTGATAAACCTTAAAAATGTTTCTTTAACAAATCAACCCCTTAATAAACATTTAAAAAAATATTCTTTTAAAAATCCACGCCTTGATGAAAAAAAAACTTGGCTGTTATAATCCTTTAAAATCTATTCTAATTCAATAAATATAATTTACCAACAACAATATTCAAATGGCATATTCAAAATTTATTTTATTTTTATTCAAACACAAATCATCACGCATTCAATCACTCAATCAGTTTAAATATCGATCTATCTATTCATCGTACATGTCATTCTCAATTTCCTCAGCAGTGATGGAAAAAAATCTAAATTCTATTTCAATCAGTCAATAGTTGTCATTGACCTAAATATAAAATGGTCAAGAGGCCTTGCATGGCATGGTAAAGTGCTTTGAAATTGTTTAGGGTTTGGTGTGCACAAATATCATATTAATCGCAAAGGGAAAAAGCTCATTTATTCCTACTAGTTTAAATCGATGTTGTGAAAAAAAAGTTAAAAAGTCATAACCCTAATATACATACTCTATTTTGTAAATATGTATGCTCTGCTTCAAATACATTAGATTGAGTTGAAATTTGGCCCATAATAATACCTAAGATAACATAATCGCTTCAAAGTGACTGAGATTGATGATGATATTATTCATTGACTAACACTATTGTCTTCCAGAAAATACTGTGGAGTGAATACCAAAAACATTTTGCGAATAGGACGAAGTTTAACAAGCGTAATTTGATACTTTTATGGACTTATGTAAATGAATATAAACTATTTTGTGGACTTCTAACTGCATTTATTTAAAGAGATGAATTCCTTACATCATAAAAATCAGACTTTTTATAACAATATGAAGACTTTTTGACCCCGGTTATTAATTTATCGAAGTATGTGTAGATTGGTGTATTTTATATTGGATTTAGAAGCAAATAAAAGACTTTTGTAGTTTGAATCCAAATTTTTGTTTCAACTCAAACATGTATTTAGTACGTTTGTATTGTTTCAGCTATTTTTCAAGCCATAGACGTACTTGATACGATATTAACACTAGATTGCCGAAGGCAGTCATTTTGCCCGTTTTTCAATTTCAAGTACAAAAACAATTGTGTATATTATGACACAGCTTTTTTAAAATTTGGTGACTTTTTGTACCACATAGAACTACGTTTATTAATCATAGTAGCTGCTTCCTCCCCTCTTTCATTCCCCGTATTCACATGTGCTATACCTATATTGCCTAAAAGCGGTCATTTTGAACTTTTGTGAAATATTAGATAATCAAACTACTTTATACCCTACACAACTATGTTGTCAGGGTATTATAGCTTTGTGCAGCCCCAAGAGTTTGTAACGCCGCGAAATATTGGTCCTAGACCCACCTTTGGGCATACCGATCGTCATATCTCGACTAGCTGAGTCTATCTAGACATGTGTGTCCGTCCGTCCGTCCGATACAGGCCACAGTTATGGACCAATCTTCACGAAATTTTGCATGTAGGATGGGTTCTGGCCAATGAAGACCCCTATTGTTTTTGGGAAAGATCGGTTAATATTTAGGGGATGAAATGGACCAAATACTACATTTTTGTCGGTTTTTCTGGTCGCTCCAGAGGCCGCAATAATGACCCGAACATCGTGAAATTTTGCATGTAGAGGGGGATCGGGCCAAAGAATAAGCATGCCTGTTTTTATAAAAATCGGTCAATATTTATCGGGTCAAATGGACCCTGACTTTTGTGTGAAAAATGACAAAATTTGTATTCTATGGCGTATATATTTACCCGTAGAGGATGTAGACCCGAGAAGTTGACAATAAATACAAGAGGAGTGGTTGACCTTTAAATTGACACCAATTATATTGTCGTATGTACTCGGATGTGGGAGTTACGTATTTATATATTATTTAGTAACCCATTACCACACCAGAGGGCCGAAATACAGCGCTGATCGCTTTGACATTTTCCATGAGGATCCAGGATAATATTGGGATGAAGTGGACCGAAAACTTTTTTGTGTTTTTTTCGAGTCGATCTATAGACCACAATTGAAAGCCGAACATCACAAACAACCCACTGTGAATGAAATCTGGACAAGTAATTAGAAGAGCTGTACTGAATATTAGCAATATTTTTTGACATCTAGTCGGTCAAAAGGGTGTAAATATCGTGAAATATTGACTAAGCTCAGAATTACACCGCAGAAAGTTAGATGTTCGTGTAAGTTGTGTAGGGTATCATATGGTCGGCTCCGTCCGACTGCTCCGCTCACTGGTTTTATTATTGTATAAAGTAAATTTCTTATATGACCAGATCGGTACAACAATATTGAAACCCGTTTGCTACTCTAGAAACACAAACGAACATACAAATCGGGAAAAATAAATCTTATACTTCTAGTCGATTTCACTCTTAGAGTAAAGACTTCCTCTTTTTCGAACATTTTGTCCGCGCTCTTATTTTTCAAAAGGGGAAACTCAAGAGCCCTACCACCGAAAACAAATAATAACGTTTTGTATGATTGTAAATAATAAAAAATTAGTTAAACAAATTTTCTTTACACAATAAAAATTCTTTCAGATGAGGTCATTTTGACCGATTTTAGACAATATAGGTATATACAAAATTCCCGTCTTTCTAGTGTTAATTACATACGACTATATGTTTTGTGGTTTACAGTGACTTGAAAAATGTCCACTTCGTCAACTTTAATGATTAGAGTCCCTATGATTATGAGATCTATGAATTTTGGTGTACCATCGCCCTGGCCCTAAATCGTTGTGAGACGTTGCGAGACGCCAGTAAAACGTGCCGCATAGTGGTGGGAATGTAGGTTCGCCTTGGGTTTCTTTTCACTGTAAAAACATGGACTTTTAAGTTCAACTCGTAAGAGAGCAACTATATAAAATCACACAAGGATATTCGACCCAATATAACATTTAATTGTGCTGGAATTTTGTAATTTCGAAGGAAGATTATGTTAAGGAGATAGTTTTGGAATTTCTTACTATGTTGATTTTCAAGGAGCTATAGGTTATTTCAAAAAAAAAAAAAAAACATAAATTCATAAAATGCATGGAATCCACATAATATAATGTTTTTAGTTCAGGCAAAGGTAGACCGCGACTCAAATTTTCCATCCGCTTAGTCCAATTAAAACCTAAATTAAAAATCTACCACACAAATTGTGATTCTGCCACAACCACATATCGCACTCTAAGAGGGGATTATGTCTGGCTCACGTATGAACTAGGATTATTGACTTCGCACAACAATTAACAAAATGTTTGAACTTTGAAGAATTTTTTTCGGAAAATCGACTATTTATGACCACAAACTAAGTTAAAAAATAAGGAAGATCTTCACCGATTGGCTTTATCCCAGTTCATACGGGAGCTATACACTCCCAGAGAAACGTGTTAAAATTTGGAACCGATGGGATTATTAGTTTTTGAGTTATTGAGCCCGTCATTCGTAAAACACCGCTTCGAGAATAATGAATTTAAAGTTTGAGAATCACTCTTGCCGTCACTTGATGCTGACACAATAAATCGGCTATATCTTCAAGAGTTCTTCACGTCTAAGTAACTCCAAACCCACAAAATACATCCGATCATCGTAAAATTTAGTTTGCTTGTTTTTTATAGGCTAAAAACAACTCAGAAAAATTTGGTTCAGATCGGATCAGATTTAGATATAACATCAATATATATGATCCATCCGATTTCACGTTTAAACCACGCCAAAATCCCAATATACACCCAATTATAACGAAAATCAGAAAGATTCAAATCGGATCTGATTTAGATATAGTTCTCATATATATCTTCTATCTTCTATCCTATTTCAACTTAAACGTATACCGCCCTTTTGAAAAGTTATATTCTAGAAGGGAAGCTAGAGCTTCAGAGTGGAATAGGCTTTTGGGGTTCATGGGGTGTCACGTTTCTCAGTTGAAAGGTCAGAAGCATATTATTTTTTTTACCAAATTCAAAGCTTTTATTAGGTGCCGCTTTTTCTAAACAAATCTTAAGCAAAAAATTTAAATCCGAATTTACCCACTCATGATTTTTGTCTTTGAAAACATTCATGTTTCTGTGACATTTTTCCCAATTTTGTGTTAATTTAAAGCAAAATAAATGTACTATTTAAAAATTTCTCTCTTTCATCTGAAATGTTGTCGACATCAATTTTGCTCACTATATGTTTGAAAACAGCACCAGATTTTTTTTCTTTTTGTTACCTTCTTTTCGCCATATTTCAAAAAAAAAACCTTTTTGTATACGGAGGTTGCCTAGAAAAAGTGGCATTACTCGCAAAATGCAAAAAACGCAACTTGAAATAAATTTAACTTAACTCATTACTTATACATTAATTTATGTGCAAAAATTCAAAGAGGTCATATTGGGCCATTTTTTTAATAGCTTACTGAAAGTCAATCTATCACATTACTTTAACCCTTCAAAAGTCTTCATGGACTAAAGGGTTATTTTCAAGTATAGTATCGCAAACATAAAAATGTTTTGATTTAATATAAATATGCTCACTTGTATCTATATTTTCCGTTTTACACTAATTAATTATTGCAAACACAATCGAAACCAGTGAGCGGAGCAGTAAAGTCGGACGGGGCCGATCATACGGAACTCTAACTTTCTGCGGATTTTTATTCCGAGCCTAGGCAATATTTCGTGATAGTCGCACCCTCTTGACCGACTTGAGGTCAACAAATATAACTAATACTCAGTACAGCCCTTCTAATTGCTTCCTTCCTTGACCATAACTGGAACCTCATGGAACATTTCTAAGCGATCAGCGCTATATTTCCGCTCTCTAGAGTGATAATGGGTACTAAGTAATATACGAATACGGAGATATATGTAAATATTCAGGTGTAACTCCCACATCCCACTCCCATATCGGGCCTATGTCCTTTAGGGGTAAATATAGACGCTATAGATTACACATTTTGTCATTTTTCACACAAAAGTCAGGGTCCATTTGACCCGCTAAATATTGAACGGTCTTTATCAAAACAGGCATGCTTATTCTTTGGCCCCATCCCCTTCTCCATGCAAAATTTTACGATGTTCGCGCCATTATTGCGACCCGATCTTTCCCAAAAACAATAAGGGTCTTAATTGGCCAGAACGCATAACTGTGGACTGTATCGTGTTTACAAATTATAATGGACAGACGGACGGACGGACGGACACATATGTCTAGATCGACTCAGCTAGTGGAGATATGATGATCGGTATACCTAAAGGTGGGTCTAGGACCAATATGTGAACTTGGGATATGGATTTGAGCATGGAATTTTTATCGCAGAAATATATAAGACATGTTGTAATATTTACAATACGAGATTTTTCAAAACCAATTTTTACAACAACTATGATGCACTTCAGTTGAAAATACAAAAAGTTGAAAATGTTCAACATTGAAAAGGTGAGAAAGTGGGTATTTAATACGCAAAGCACTGAATTTAGGTACGGGCCTTAACATCTCAATTCAATTGACCTGGTCGCGTAATATTTTTTTAGTATTCTTGTCGATATCATAAAGGCAAAATTGTTATCGTAGTATAAACTTGTATATTTTTGCAGGTTCTAGAACAGACCAAAAATTATAAAAATGTATTGGCCTGTTTACGTAATAATATTCTTCTATTTTTTGTTACGACAACAAAATTTCGTTTATGATATTTAAAAAATAATAAACTCTAGTAGTTTCTTGCGGTACAGGAAAGTACCATATATTGGGAAAATCGATTAATTTTAAGTGCATCGATTAATTTTTTTTTCGTGAAAAATCCACATCGAAAGATGTTTTTCTCATTATACCCTTCACCACACTGTGGTACAGGGTATTATGTCTTTGTGCATATGTTTGTAACAGGCAAAAATAATCGAGGCAGACCCATGGTTCCTTTTGAGAATATGCATAGAATCACTTTCTGAATCGATTTATGCATGTCCGTCCGTCTGTCCATGTTAAATTGTAAACAAAGTACAGGTCGCATTTATGATCCGATTTGGATGAAATTTGGCACAGCTCATTTGTTTGGCCCAAGGACGAACCCTATTGAAATTGGGAAAAATCGGTTCAGATTTAGATATAGCTCCCATATATATTTTTGCCCGATTTACGGACTTTAGACCCTGAAAATCTTTCGATTTGCACGAAGTTTGGCATAGCGTACTGAATTGAGCCACGAAAGATGTGTGCCAAGTTTCGTGAAAATCGGTTCAGATTTATATATAGCTCCCATATATAGTTTCGCCCGATTTACGGACTTTAGACCCTGAAAATCTTTCGATTTGCACGAAATTTGGCATAGCATACTGAATTGAGCCACGAAAGATGTGTGCCAAGTTTCGTGAAAATCGGTTCAGATTTAGATATAGCTCCCATATATAGTTTCGGCCGATTTTTGGTAAATGGCGTACCAAAGTCCCTATATATCTTTCGATTTGCACGAAATTTGGCATAGCGCACTGAATTAAGTCTAGAATGATGTGTGCAAAGTTTCGTGAAAATCGGTTCAGATTTAGATATAGCTCCCGTATATATCTTCCTCCGATTTAAGGTAAATGGTGTACCAAAGTCCTTATATATCTTTCGATTTGCATGAAATTTTGCATAACGTACTGAATTGAGGCTAGAATGATGTCTGCCCAGTTTCGCGAAAATCGGTCCAGATTTAGATATAGCTCCCATATATAGTTTCGTCCGATTTCATGTTAATGGTGCCCCAAAGTCCCTATATATCTTTCGATTTGCAGGAAATTTGGCATAACGTACTGAATTGAGCCTAGAATGATGTCTGTCCAGTTTCGACAAAATCGGCCCAGATTCAGATATAGTTTCGTCCGATTTCATGTAAATGGTGCACCAAAGTCCCTATATATCCTTCGATATATTTGGATAGAACTTCCATATATATTTTCGCCCGATTTTAAGTAAATTGGACATCAAACTCTTCATGCTAGTCAGGTTGACATCAAATTTTGCACAACGTACAAAATTGAGCATAGAATTACGTAGTTGCGTTTTCTAGAAGTACAGACATAGCCCAACAGATAACCTATTTATATTTGATTGAAGTCGATTTATATAACTTATGGATATATAGGTAGATTCACATTTAGATAAATATCACATATTTTATTTCATCCAATTTCATGTTAATAGTCCTGTTTAATATATCCATAGTGGTGAAGGGTATCATATAGTCGGCCCCGTCCGACTTTACTACTTTCCTTACTGGTTTTACGATGTGGAATGGTTATGTTCATGTCCGTGTAAACAACACAACACCTGGTCGTACGTCAAACTGTGGACAAAAAATTCCAATTTTCAAGTTGAAATGTCAGATGGTGCCAGGCACTTAGTGTTGTTTAACCCAGAAATAAAAAATGTGGCTTTCGAATGCGAATATTTCCCTTTTTGCAAACGGAATGATTTATCTATCTACGGACTATTAAAATTCAGTATAACAGTAATATAATAATTTACTTTTGAATTTAAATACATTTATATTTCATTTTCTGTTATTCAATTCTCAGTATTCTAATTTCAAATTATGTTCATTCGAAATGCCACTTTCTAATTACATTCCATGAGTTTCTCTTGACATTTAAACTATAATGAATTCAATTATGTCAGTAAAAAATAGTTTTATTCCATTTCTGAAGTAGCATTGTGTGACAAATTAACATTTTGTTGTTATACATAGATACTGCAAAAAACTAAACTCTTGTGTTTTTCTAATTTAATAAAACCATTTCGATTTCTTGTACTCACCAACAATTAAAAAGCCTTTGATATTTGAATTTTTCTTGTAATTCAATTACTCGCCCAGCAGTGGAGTAAAGTAACGCCTGCGACCCATAAGGATGATGGACAGTTGTAGCATTGATTAGATATTCGTGTAGGCTAGATGGCTGGATCGGTCATTAAAGTCGAAGACACCTCTGGTACCCAAATGGTGTTGGTTGTTGCAGAAATAGGATTTAAGATAATTTCGTGGCAATTTCAAATTCAGTAGATATACCAAAAAGTGAAGGTTACTTTTATTATTTTTTGTTTTAGAAGAATAATATTTACGTTGACTTAACTATTTCATTTGGCATTTATTTTCAATTTTAAATATTTTTTTCTATTTAATTTAATTTCAAATTGAAATTGCTTCTGGTTGTTATTATTTTAATTTGGTTCTTATTTTTTTTATATATTTTATTTACATTTTTAATTTTAACTTCTCTCGAAAAAAAACGCCAACGACGACGATATGTTAAGATTGACGTAATGATATATATACTTCAGTTTTGTTGGTTTATTTTTTGTTATTATCTGCAAAGAAAGAAGTGGGATAAATAAAAACATGTTATGCTTTTGTATTTTTTACGTAAATAATTTTTTAATTGAATTTATTTAATTATATTTTTAAATGAGTTTGTTTATTTATTTATTTTTATGGACAGGTGATGGTAGTTTCCTTCTAAATTGAATTTTAACACCTACACACACAAATACGCACAAACACACACGCATGTCGAAAGAACACCATCATGTTTCATTGATGAACAAACGAGGCTATACACATACACACTCTTATATATCTTCAGAACATCATTTTGTACATGTGCTGTTGTGGACATTGTGACATGGATAGATAAACAAGTAAGTGGAATGCAATTAAAACTCCCTCAAGCATTGTACGATGTATGTAATATTACATTTCCTACAAGTAATTTCAAATATTCTGTTTGAAGTTTTTCATATCGTATTTATTTACTTACTTCTGGTGTGGTTTTCGCAATGGAGCCTCTTGATAAAAGACATATTGGGAATTTTCCATTGGAATCAGAATTTTTAATATATTTTTATACTCTAGGTCTTATATTCTTTGATACGATAACAATGTTTCTCATCGAAATATTTGTTATAGGCCATTTGAAGTTCATTTTGAAATGTCCGTCTGTTGTTGTTAAATCAGCTGATTTGGTTTAAACTTTCCACACCGTAATATTTTTATCATATATTAAATTCGAAGATGATATAATTTCCCTCCTTCTAATTACTTCTCTGAAAAATGGTCCAAATTCTGAAGTAAAGCAAATATATATATATATATATATATATAATATATATATTATGTAAAGCTAATGGAATATATGATTTGATCCAAATGCCCTTAAACTATTTACACAAAACTGGATTTAAAAAGAAGTTCGATGTTTGGGCGACATACCAATTAAAAGAAAAAATACGATGGATCGAATTTCCATCTGGGAAGCCTTGGCCAATCGGAATGAGATAGACCCATTTCTTATACGGATGGTGACTGGACATTCCGAAGCATGTTAAATAAAGTCCTATAGTTCATATAAAAATAATCGATTTATTTTTCCCCAACCTAATATAATATAATGATATAAGGTATATGATATAAGGATATATGATTTGATCCAAACTTTGTGCATCCCAATATTATGTGCGAAGACGGAGCCTATCGATATACCTCTCTGGAAAAAACATTCACATATTTGAGAAATAGCCTGGACCTGATTTACATTTGTCAAAATTGAAAATCGCCGCAAGTAAAGTAAAACCCAACAAATCTCCCTACAATATAACAAAAAATTGTACAGAGAGAAAGGAGTCTGACCACGGAGTAAGCATGACTATATTAATCAAGATCAATATTTAGGGCGTAAAATAGACCCAGACTTTTGTCTGAAAATGAAAAATTTTTAATTTATGGCGGATATAGTTACTCCTGAAGTACATATGCGCGAGGAATTGGTTACCTTTAAATTGGTATAAATTATATTTGTATACCCTTCACCACACTGTGGTACAGGGTATTATGTCTTTGTGCATATGTTTGTAACAGGCAAAAGGAAACGACATAGACACATGGTTCCTTTGGAGAATATGCATAGAATCTCTTTTTAAGTCGATTTATGCATGTCCGTCCGTCCGTCTGTCTGTCTGTCCATGTTAAATTGTAAACAAAGTACAGGTCGCATTTATTATCCGAATTGGATGAAATTTGGCATACGTCAATTATTTGGCCCAAGGACAAACCCTATTGAAATTGGGAAAAATATCAGATATAGGTTCAGTACAAAATGAAAAAATGCAAACATAAATTTAGATATAGCTCCCATATATATTTTCGTCCGATTTAAGGTAAATGGTGCATCAATGTCCCTAAATATCTTTCGATTTGCACGAAATTTGGCACAGCGTACTAAATTAAGCCTAGAATGATGTGTGCTAAGTTTCGTGGAAATCGGTTCAGATTTAGATATAGCTCCCATATATATTTTCGCCCGATTTAAGGTAAATGGTGCACCAAAGTTCCTAAATATCTTTCGATTTGCACGAAATTTGGTATAGCGTACTGAATAAATTCTAGAATGGTGTGTGTTAAGTTTCGTGAAAATCGGTTCCGTTTTAGATATAGCTCCCATCAGGGACGTACGCAGAGGGGCGGCCAGGGGGGCCTGGGGGGCCTGGGCCTCCCCCGAAATGAATTTTTTCCCCAGTAAATTTATGTTTGCAACAGCGAATTTTTTAATTTTGTACTACTCCACTCACTGGTGTTGTGTGACTTTTCTTGAAGTATTAACATTTCAATTGAACATTCAATATAATTCCTATCAGATTCACTGTAAAATGATTCTACCAACTGTGTTACTTTTCCATATTACGAAACTGTACTTTTTTTAGGATTGTACAACAAATGTGACAATGGGGTTTGTTTCTTTTTGCATGTTACAAACTTGTACACAAAGACATAATGCCCTGTATTTCTGTGTAGTTTAGGGTATAAAAATTCACGAAAGTCCAGGTCTGTAGCAATTTGTGGACATTGAAGCCATGCAATGTCCATTTAATAGAGTTTTCCCAGTTACCCTGCCTGACACTTTATGTATCTTGAAATGTGTAGGTTTTTCGACTATGTAATAGTCGCTGCTTATGGCCCTTCCGTTTTGAAGGTAGTCAATAATTCAAATGCTATAAATTGCCTGCCGATTTTTGTTCATCTTTGTGTAGGTTTGCCGTGTGGCGACAACACATATAACTATAAAAAATTCTTGTGAAGGATGGTCCATGTTTTATCCCTAGTTACATATCGACGCTTAAATATGTGTGTTTAATGGTGAAACTTTCAATCTATGATCATTCAAAAACATTTTGTTATTTAGGCCGATATATATGCCTGAATAAGCACTGATATAATCATTTATGAGCTTATTAAAACTCTAGAAAATTTAAAATCGAAAATGCGGTATTCCCTTCAAAAACAGCAAAACCTTTTTCATAAACTGTCATATTCTAATTCTATTACACTAGATGATTCTGTATACTAAAAATTGAGTATTGGACCAATATATTGTGGCGTTACAAACTTTTGTGGCCACATAAAGGTTATCTTTCTTCTTACACCCTGAGATATATAGTAGCGAGCAAAAGTGTACGAATTTTAAGTAATTCCTCCATTTAACACTTACAAAATCTCTAACGGATGAGAGTGCAATATAAATTTCAGGGTGGGTTTCTTATTTATTCTTAAACCATTTTTTATTCTTAAACTATTCTGAGCTTGGAGAATATTCCGCGATATTTGCACCTTCTTGACCGACTACAGGTCAACATATATTACTAATATTCAGTACAGCCCTTCTAATTATTTGCCCAGATTCGCTTCACCGTGGGTTGCGTTGTGATGTTTGGTTTTCAATTGTGGCCAATAAATCGATTTGAAAAAAACACAAACATTAAGTTTTCGGTCCACTTCATCCCAATATTATTATTTGATCGTCACCAAAAATAATAAGCGTTGTCCCTGACCATACCTGAATTCCCATGGACAATTTTAAAGCGATCTGCAGTATATTTCCGCCCTCTAGTGTGGTAATGGGTTACTAAATAATATCTGAATATGGAAGCATTTAAATTTAACTCCCACATCCGAGAACATACGACAATATAATTGATATCTATTATAATTAGTATCAACCACTCCTCTTGGATATACTATCAACTTCTCGGGTCTATGTCTTTCAGGGGTAAATGTATACGCTATAAAATAAAAATTGTGTAATTTTTCACACAATGAGATGGTCCATTTGACCCGCTAAATAATATTGACCGATCTTTATCAAAACTGGCATGCTTATTCTTTGAACTGATCCCCTACTCCATGTAAACATTCAATGTTTGGGCCATAATTGCGGCCTCTGGAGCGACCAGAAATCAGACAAACTAAAAACAATAGAGGTCTTCATTGGCCAGAACCGATCCTACATGCAAAATTCCGTGACTATTGGTCCATAATTGTGGCCTGTATCGTGTTTAAAAATTATAATGGTCGAGATATGACGATCGGTATACATAAAGGTGGACTTAGGACAGATATTTCGCGGTGTTACAAACTCTTAGGCCTGCACAAAGCTATAATACCCTGACAACATAGTTGTGTAGGGCATACAAATTCCAGGGACCGTGACGGTTATAAGTAATATCAAATCAGGTAAAAATAACTGTTATTTTGTGGCCTAGCTGAAAATATAAACGTTGATTTTTAACTGTTGAAAATTATTGTTATTTTTCCGTCAAAACTAAAACTTTTTCCGAGTTTTATTTTTTCCGTCAAAAAAATAAAACTCTTTTTAGTAAATAAACATATAGGGTTTGGTACAACTTATATAACCTTTGACCTAATAGTCAAGGGAATGATTCTTTAATTAATATTCATGATTTTATACACTAGACTATTTTTTTAAAATTTTATAATATTTTTGACGGAAAAAATAAAAATCTCAAATAGAGTTTTATTTTTAACGGAAAAAATAACAATAATTTTTAATTGTTAAAAATCAACATTTATTTTTTCCGTTGAATAATAAGTCTCCACATGGGAACTGAGAGGGTTTTCTCAAGATCACCCAATATCATTAATGGGCTCGTCAATACGAATCTATTGGTATATGACACTATAGGTGTCCCATGTCTCCAACATGAAGAGTTTTTTGTTCGCATTTTCAAAAATAACGGTTATTTTCGGTCCCTGAAAAATTCCCTTACTTTAATAAGCTTAAATTATTATTATCCTAAAATACTACAAATATTTATTTTCTTCGAAAATCAAAACTTCAATGGTCCCTCCAATCTTTTCTTGTTATTTTAATGTTCTTAGAAATGTGAATGTCGTTTGTTTTATTTCCAAAAAGAAGTAAATACATTATGATTGTCTTTTCATTCTTTGGCACAAACAGCTTGAAGGCTAAAGCAAATAACGGAAACGGAACTATAATATTATTGTATGAAGTATTCAGAGCAACAACAACAAGAGCAACATTTATCTTGGCCTGATGCTGCTGTTCATGTTCACAATGTCAGTTATGTCCAAAAGAAAAACAAATTGGCAGGCAATTATAAACATTGGCTCTAACAATTTTCGATAATTGAATGTCAACAATTTTGGTATATTGAAAATTTGGTGTAGTCATACAAATTTAATATACAATAAATAAGAAATCAATTTTGTACTAGTACCGATACCGTATTTTGGAACTGGATATGAATCTTAAAGTCAGGGCAGTGTTATGAAACTTCATTAAAAGTGATTATAAAATTTTAGAAGATTCGTTAAGGCCTACTTTTTGCAATTTCTGAGACATATTTTGGACATTTACTCCAAAGTTCAGATTTTTACCAGTCCATCTGGATGTGTATCTCTTATAATTTTGTATAGTGGTTGTATTTGATTGGCAATGTTAGTGTGTATTTTATTTTGCCAAAATAACATTTATATTTTGTGTCACGAGTTCCCAAAGAAGCGATTTTGTTCTCTCCCACAATAAACCATTTTTATTTGTTTCTGACTAAAATGTTACAGAACCGAAACCACAATAATTGACCCCTTTAAACCAAACTTTTTTAGCCTATATTGTGGGCTTCGATTTTTCCAACAATTACCAATATCCATTGGTTTTTACACAACATTTTTTTCTTCAGTTTTTTCCAAGTTTTTTTTATTGTTTTGCAATTCTTCATTGTTTATTTTTTCCCTACCCTACTCAATTCAACTTTGTGCAAACTTTTCTTTTTTTGTCCGTTCTCTGCTGCATCAAATTTCAGTTTTGTTTTTTTTTTATGCTTCATCACAGACACTTTTGTTGCCTTCATTAAACCATAAAATCATAATTAAATCAAATTCGCCAACAGTGGCAAAAAAAGACGATAAAGAAAAAAATCGAGGCGTCAACCAAATTCAGAGAATGCTAATATATCGATTGGTTGTCAAACGATCGACCGACTGACCATAGAATGGAAAGTGCAAAAAAGGGGAAAATGGCAAAACTAAACTTTTCTTATTTTGTTAGAATTTAGCTTGAAGAAGAATATAGAAAAACCGAGTTACATTGCTGACACGTCAAAAAAATAGATGTGCAATCAGCAAAACTTCATAGTGGGTCAGTGAAGGGAAAAGTATACCTTGCATTTTGTAGATTTTATGGCAACTAAATTAAATTATTAAATTATTATTTTTGATGGCGGGCATGATAACTCCTCACTGGAACATCGGAATCCGAAAATTCCAACGGTGTTAGAAAGAGTACATGTCTGGCTCTCGTAGGAACTGGGATTATTGACTTCGCTCTAAAATTAACAAAATGGCGGACCTTTGAAAAAAGGTTTTTGAATCGTCGATTTTTGACCAAAAACCAAGTTAAAAAATAAGGAAGATCTTCACCGATTGGCTTTATCCTAGTTCATACGATAGCTATACACTCACAGAGAAACGTGTAAAAATTTGGAATCGATTGGGTTAAAAATTCGCAAAAGAGAAAAACGCGTTTAAAGTTTGAGAAGCCCTTTAGCCGTCACTTGATGCTGACACAATAAATCGGATATATCTTCAAGAGTTCTTGAGATTTTCACTCGCAAGTTTGTAGGGACATTCTTGAATTAGTGTAGATTCGAATTAAATCAAAAAAAATTTTGATCACGAGAATGAGGGGGGTCCCCTTAATATTGATATAAAACCTAAGGACAATTCAAAACGATTTCACTTTTTCAAAAATTGCTTTATTAATTAATTGTTATACCCTACACAACTATGTTGTCAGGGTATTATAGCTTTGTGCAGCCCCAAAAGTTTGTAACGCTGCGAAATATTGGACCTAGATCCACCTTTAAGTATACCGATCGTCATATCTCGACTAGCTGAGTCGATCTAGACATGTGTGCCCGTCCGTCCGTCTGTCCATTATAATTTGTAAACACGATACAGGCCACTGTTATGGACCAATCTTCACGAAATGTTGCATGTAGGATGGGTTCTGGCCAATGAAGACCCCTATTGTTTTTGGGAAAGATCGGTTAATATTTAGGTGATGAAATGGACCAAATATTAATTTCTGTCGGTTTTTCTGGTCACTCCAGAGGCCGCAATAATGGCCCAAACATCGTGAAATTTTCCATGGAGAAGGGGATCGGGCCAAAGAATAAGCATGCCTGTTTTCATAAAGATCGGTCAATATTTAGCGGGTCAAATGGACCCTGACTTTTGTGTGAAAAATGACAAAATTTGTTTTCTATAGCGTATATATTTACCCCTGAAGGACATAGGCCGGAGAAGTTTATATTATATCCAAGAGGAGTTGTTGACCTTTAAATTAATACCATTTATATTGTTGTATGTGCTCGGATGTGGGAGTTACACTTAAATATATACAGGTATCTCCGTATTCGTATATTATTTAGTAACCCATTATCACTCTAGAGAGCGGAACTATAGCGCTGATCGCTTTGAAGTGTTCCATGAGGTTCCAGGACAAAGCCTATAATTTTCGGTGATGATCAGATAATAATTTTGGAATGAAGTGGACCGAAAACTTTTTTTTTTTTATTGTTATTTTCGAGTTGGTCTATAGACCACAAATGAAAGCCGAACATCACAACACAACCCACGCTGAAGGGAATCTGGACAATATCTGTACTGAATACTCGTAATATTCGGAAAATATTTCAGTGTGAGGAAGAGGTGCTGTTTACCTCTAATCGGGCAAGAGGATGCAAATATCACGAAATATTGCCCAAGCTCTGAATAAACATCCGCAGAAAATTTTAGTACCGTGGTAGTTGTTTAGGGTATCGTATGGTTTAATATTGAAATTTGTATTATTTTATGAAAAATTTAATTGGCCTAATATAATTAATATACAGTATTTTTCGGTTAATTGAACCTACGGTTAATTGGTTTCCACGCTTAATTGAACCACATGATGGGGCAACAAATATTTCATAGGAAAATACATGTAAATTTTCTCGGATAATTAAACCATGTTAATTGATTTTCCCGCTTAATTGGTTCAAAATTCATGTCATCAAAAATAAATTTACTATTTACTTTTCACCGGTTAATTGCATAATAATAATTGAAAAATAATCTGCCATTTTTACATACATATTTGACATAATTTGACTAGGTGGCATTTCTACTAATTCAAAACATATGTTTTTTGCCAAGGAAAACCTGCTAGAAGGCGTAATTTGTATTTGACATTGGATTTATTTAAATCATTAGTAGTTCCAATTATACGTGATTACTGTAATTGAACAAACTATTCAATTAAGCGGGTTCGGATAATTGGTTCCTCGGTTAATTGACCAAAAATTTGTGCAAATTTTGATGTGCAATTAACCGAAAAATACTGTACATGTTTAAAATCAAGTGTAGTTTAGTAGTGCCATTTAGCGTATGGTTGTCTTTAAATATGAAAAATAACTTATACTCTTCATTTCAATCGACCGTACCAGATGCAGTCAACAATTTCGGAAAGTATTATTATTATTTTCCCTCTGATCAATCATCAATTAATCAATCTTTGCATAGTGATGGAGATTTCCATCATATCAATGATTGTCCAATAAAATGTTTAAAAAATGTATATGAAAATATATAAAAAAATGTATATAAAAATTTATATAAAAACACTTAGGTGCAAAAAATAACACACGTAACTTACGGTAAATCGAGGTTTAAGTCCACATGTGCCCCTTTTTTGTTGAAATTGCGATTGGTTTCTAATTGATTTTCTTGTGATGACAATAAGATATATATAAAAACGTTTCTAACACAGGCTCCAGTTATTTGGAAATCGATTTCTGAAAATTTTGAGTTAACATAAAAAAATATCATATGGTAGTATTTTACATCAGCATGAATTTTTCCTTCTGAAATAATTATTGGGATATATAACCAAATTGGTTGAATATCGTGCCTAATATCCCCAGAATAACGAATAATGGATAATGTGTTTATATGGGGTCGGCCACATCGGAAATCCAAAATCATTAGGTTTTTGATAAAATAGCTATTTCCATTAATCAATTGGGAAATTACGCGTGCTTTACTCAAATTTTCAAAAATTCTTCTCAAAAAGTTTTGAATTTTTTATCAGTTCTACTAAGGAAAAATCAGATATATGAAAAAATATTGAAATAATTGACGTTTACTACAGTTTACACAGATATATGACGTTTTCGACATTTGCACCTTTTTGACAGTCGAAAACCTAAAAATTAGTCACACGGACCATCCCTGCGTATTTCGATAATACTAATTTGCTTCATATCAGATTTACATGTTTTCTAAATTTTGACTCTTTGTGGAGGAGGTATTAGAAGGAGTGTTATCGGTCCACTCCTCTCAAAATTATACAGGCATGGTCCAAAATAAGATAATATTATAAAACTAATTTCTAGCACATTTTGTTTGAAATCGGGCATTCTATAATATGGTTATTGGTTTAAAAAACAAAATGTTGACCCTTTGTGGGGGAGGTTCTAGAAGAAATGGACCAATAGTACCTATTTTCGAGCTTGATTTAAGTTTAGAAGAAAACTCGGTTATTCCCTTTGAGAGTTATCGTTGCACCATCTGGCCAGACAGACGGACGGGCATTTGTAAGTAAACTCCAATTTGTCTGAAACGGATTTGGTCCAAAGAAACATGGGGCCTAAAACCAATATTTAGATGAGCCAAATTGTATATACCCACATTAGCTATAAGTCTGAGGGTATAAAAACCGAAAACATGACTCAAACCAGCCCCTTTTTAATCGCCCAAATTTATGGGAAGTCCCACAAATTTTTGCTTCCCTTTATTTCCACACTTTCAGGCAATGGTGCGTGATCAATGATTTTCATAGCCAGCCAGTCAGGCAGACGGACGGACGGACATTTGTGAATCAACTCCAAACTGTCTGAAATGGTTTTGGTTCAAAGAAACATGGGGTCTAAAACCAATATTTCGATGAGGCACACTTTTGCAGTGTCAAAGTTTATAATTAGCTACTCTATGAACATTTTTTATAAGGTCGACTTTTCTCTACTGGTCGTAGTTGAAGTCAGCAGGTCCATAGCAAGGCCAGTACAAATATTATGACCTCTGACTTCCACTACTCTATAGTTGTTACTTTTGAGACCTTCAACTCTGATAAGATCTTTAGACGGTTATTAGTCGAGTAGACCACCTTTAACATTTTATATTAATTTGAAAGAATGAACTGAAAATGACGTCAGATTTAATTTGGAATAGTTTTCGCTATATATACTTTTTAAAGATATTGATCCTTTGTTTTCCCTATGTAGATGATTGTTCTATAAAAGCTTGAAATTTTGTTAATACATTGGGGTCCGTCATTGTGGTCGTTGCACAGTCCCCTTGAAATCGCATATCTTCAAATTCAGGACAAAATAATCTGTGAGCAAACCAGTGAGTGGAGCAGTATAGTCGGACGGGGCCGACCATACGATACCCTACACAACTACCACGGAACACTAACTTTCTGCAGATGTTTATTCCGAGACTGGGCAATATTTCGTCCCTCTAGCCTGATTAGAGGTCAACAGTACCTCTTCCTTACACTAATATATTTTCCGAATATTACTATTCATGTTGTGATGTTCGGCCTATTATTGTCATCGAGTCGAAAAAATCACAAAAAATTAAGTATTCCGTCCACTTCATCCCATAATTATAATCTGATCATCACCGAACGTTATAGGCGTTGTCCTTGACCATAACTGAAACCTCATGGAAAATTTAAAAACGATCGGCGCTATATTTCCGCCTTCTAGTGTGGTAATGGGTTACTAAATAATATCTAAGTACGTAAGCACCTCTAAATATTTAAGTGTAACTCCCACATCCGAGTACATACGATAATATAATTGGTATCAATTTAAAGGTCAACCAATCCTCTTGGATATACTATCAACTTCTCGGGTCTATGTCCTTCAGGGGTAAATATATACGCCATAGTATACAAATTTTGTAATTTTTCACACAAAAGTTAGTGTCCATTTGATCCGCTAAATATTGACCGATCCTTATCAAATCGGGCATACTTATTCTTTGGCCCTATCTCCTTCTCCATGTAAAATTTCGCGATGTTCGGACCATAATTGCGACCTCTAAAGCGATCAGAAAAACCGACAAAAATTAAGTATTTGGTCCATTTCATCCCCTAAATATTAACCGATCTTTACCAAAAAACAATAGGGGTCTTCATTAGCCAGAACACATCCTACATGCAATTTCGTGAATTTTGGTCCATAACTGTGGCCTGCATCGTGTTTACAAATTATAATGGACAGACGGACGGATGTGGGTCTAGGACCAATATTTCGCGGCGTTACAAATCTTGGGGCTGACCAATGCTATAATACCCTGACAACATAGTTGTGTCATATCTCGAATAAGCATGCCTATTTTGATAAAGATTGGTCAATTTTTAGCGTGTCAAATGGACCCAGACTTTTGTGTGGAAATGACAAAATTTGCATTCTATGGTGTATATATTTACTCCTGAAGGACATAGACCCGAGAAGTTGATAGTATATCCAAGAAGAGTGGTTTACCTTTACATTGATTCCAATTACATTGTCGTGTGTACTCGGATGTGGGAGTTACACTTAAATATTTACAGGTCCTTAGGTATTCATATATTATTTAGTAACGCATTACCACACTAGAGGGCGGAAATATATCGCGGATCGCTTTGAAATTTTCCATGAGGATCCAGGTATGGTCATGGACAACGCCTATAATTTACGGTGATGATCAGATAATAATATTTGGAGGAAGTGACCCGAAAATTTAATTTTTTGTGTTTTTTATGAGTCGATTTATAGGCCACTATTGAAAGCCGAACACAACCCACCATGAAGGGGATCTGGACATGTAATTAGAAGAGCTGTACTGAATATTAGTAATATTTGTAGACGTCTAGTCGGTCAAGGGGGTACAAATATCACTAAATATTGCCCAAGCTCAGAATATCGAACCATAGACAATTAGATTTTCGTGGAAGTTGTGTAGGGTATTATATGGTCGACCCCGTCCGACTATACTGCTCCGCTCACTAGTTTGCACATCAATTTAATGGTACATTTATGTACATTCAAATGCGTACTTCCATTTCCGAATTACAAATTTATTTGCAAATTTAGATCTATTCCCTTTCACAGAATCAATCAAATCGTCTTAGTGCATTAGAACAATTATTTCCCAATTCTTTAGAAAACCCTGAAATAAAATTGTTCTACATCAATTTCACCACCTTTTGACCCACAGTCAAAATTGAGTAGCTGAATATTTTATTTGGTGCGGTTAATTTGTCAGCTGTGTGCAAAAACAAAAGTTATTTTTTCCAGTTTTTGTTTTTATCAGTTGTCCTAAGCGGAACTATCGACCGTAGTTGCATTAGCTTGTGTGTATGTATATTGCACTATACACTACTTTTTTGGATAGTTGAAATTGAATGAATAAAACCAATTTTTTTTTTGGATATGAAGCCGAACGAAAGCACTTAGCCAAATGTAGAAAATGTGCGAAAACAAGACATAACAAACATACTGTAAAAAACAGCAACGAAGCGAATGGTGGAAAAGAAATTGATACAAATTAGGGAATCCAATTTCCGATATATTTTCTATTTTCATTTCCCGCAGATATGGGATATTTACTTTCAATTTTCCACTGAAACGAAATAATTGAAGAAATTGGAACAGAAGTTAAATGATTTTATTTGGAAAATTCAATTTTGCAATGGGATTAGAAGAATGTATGTTGATATGTATTTTTTACGAAATTGTTAATATCTGTTGTTGCCATTAAATTATATAAAGGCTAGTATCGAACCGATGTATGATCAATACTATGATCATCACCTCGGTTAGGTGTTTTGAATATTTTCGGAAATGATCGCAAATTTTTAATTTAGTGTCGCATAGTATTGATCACCTGCTGGAAGAAAATGACGGTCCATGCTTTGTTATTATCCATATATGAGGGTCTCGGACGTTTTTAAGAACTTTGTAGGCCCCAGAGTAAAACGCCAAGCCGAAGGCTTTGATGTAGGCACATCCTCCTGTAGAAATGAAGATGATGGCGGTACCCCAAAGCCAATAAGAGATGACGGTATAGAGAGTATACCGCCTAGCCAATATGAGGTCAGAATAGCAATTAATCGGCTGAAGAATAATAAATCACCAGGTGCCGATGGTTTACCAACCGAACTATTCAAGACCGGTGGTCAGATGCTGGTCAGGAGAATGCACCAGCTTATTAGTGCCTAATGATTGGAACCTAAGTATTCTGTATACCGTGCAACTATAGAGTAATAAGTCTCCTTCACATCGCATATAAAGTGCTATTCAGCGTGCTGTGTGAAAGACTGAAGCCAATGGTCAATGTCATTATTTGACCATACCAATGTGGCTTCAGACCTGGCAAATCCACCATTGACCAGATTCTCTCTCTGTGCCAAACGAGGATTCAGACAAGGTTAGAATTTGTCGTGTGACCTTTTTACTTCCTGCTGGAAAAGGTCATACGAACACATGTTACTCGCATACGCCAATGACATTGACATTATGGGTTGAACATTGCGAACGGTAGTAGCCACCTTTGAACAAATTGAAAAGGAGTCTGCAAAGTGGATCCGGTAGTAAATGGCGAGAAAAGCAAGCTGATGGTATCAACGCGCAAGACGTCCAGTAGACTCGGACCAACTGTGGAACTTGAAGACTACAGTTTAGAGGTATTGATTTTATATACCTCGGTACCGCCAAAAATAAAACTAAAGACATCAGTTATGAAATTCGAAGAAAGCTGTTTAGAAACAAGGCCAACTCCCGCAAGACCGAACTCACACTCTACAGGACGCCGTACTGTTTTATGTATCTGAGGCATTGATACTTGAGGCAGCTCTCTTGGAGTATTTGATAGGAAAATTTTCCTAAAGATCTATGGACCGATCTGTGTTGACGGTGAATATCGTTGTCGAATGAAGCGTGAGTTGTATCATCTATTCTCGGGCATCTACATTGTATCGAGCTGCATGTTTCGGGACAAGTTTTAGAATGGGTGAGGATGCCCCAGCACAAATGGCATATAAAGCGAAACAACTGAGGGTTCACGCAGAAGGGGAAGGTCATGAAGTCGATGGAAAAATAAAGTGGAAGACAACACTTCGGGACATGGTCTTTCAAATTGGAAGAGCTGCGCACAAGACCGACGAGTCTGCAAAAGGAAACGAGATAGACACATTTGAGTCGATTTGCGCATGCCCGTCCCTATGTCCATGTATTCTCGTAAACAAAGTACAGGTCGCATTTATAATCTCATTTTGGTCGAAGGACCCTATTGATTGGGAAAAATCGCTTCAGATTTAGATATAGCTCCCATACATATTTTTGTCCGATTTACCAAAGGCCCTATATTTTTTTCAATTTGCACGAAATTTGGCATAACGTACTAAATTGAGTCTAGAATGATGTGAGTTAAGTTTCGTGAAAATAGGTTCAGATTAAAATATAGCTCCCATATATCTTTCCGCCTGATTTTATTGGTAATGGAGCACCAAAGCACCTACGTTTCTTTCGATTTGCACGAAATTTGGCCAAGCGTACTGAATTGAGTTTTGAATGAAGTTTTTTTTTAGTTTCTTAAAAATCGGTTCCGATTTAGAAATACCTCCCATATATATTGTAGTCAGATTTTTATTAAATGCTGCAACAAAGAATCAAATTTATGCCGATTGGCACGAAATTTTGCACAACCTACTGAAGTTAGCATAGCCTAACGTGTGCGAAGTTTTATTGAAATCGGAAAAATAAATCTATTATTTGTATATGAACTATAGAACTTTATTTAACATGCTTCGAAATGTCCGATTTGGCCCAAATGTGTACCGCTTTGATTTGGTGCCACTTCAAAGGTAACTCCATAATGCCTCTCTCATAGAAGTTCTGCTCTTTATTTGCAAAAATCTGTAGTAGTCGATTTTCACAATACTCCCTAGATACCATTTTTTTATCATTAAAGAAATTTTGCAATACAAGAAAAATATGATACTCGTCTGGTGCCAAGTCCGGAATGTATGGCGGTCGCATTAAAACTTCCAAACCAAGCTTTCGAAGTTTCTGGCGAGTCACTGTAAATGTTGTTCTGGTGTAACACGACACCTCTCCTGTTGGGCAATTCTGACCGTTTCTGGTCAATTGTTATCTTCAAACGGTTCAGTTGTGAACAGTAGAGATCAGAATTTAGCATATGGAGGCAACTCAGTCCCACCAAATTAGCCACCGTTTGAGGTGCTTCACCGTTCTTTGACTACGACCGATTTCGCACAGGGTTATCGTAAGTGATCCATTTCTCATCTCCAGTCACCATCCGTTTACGAAATGGGTCTATCTCATTCCGTTTGATTGGTTTGGCACCGAAACATCGAACTTCTTTTTGAATCCAGCTGTGTGTAAATAGTTTAAGGGGACTCCTTAATTCGAATCTACACTAATTCAAGAATGTCCCTACAAAATTTCAAGTGAAAATCTCAAGAACTCTTGAAGATATATCCGATTTATTGTGTCAGCATCACGTGACGTCGAACTTTAAATGCGTTTTTCTCTTTTGTGAATGGCAGGCACGATAACTCAAAAACTAATAACCCATTCGATTCCAAATTTTTACACGTTTCTCTGTGAGTGTATAGCTTTCGTATGAACTAGGATAAAGCCAATCGGTGAAGATCTTCCTTATTTTTTAACTTGATTCTTGGTCAAAAATATTTTTTCAATGGTCCGCCATTTCGTTAATTTTAGAGCGAAGTCAATAATCCTAGTTCATACGAGAGCCAGACATGTACTCTTTCTAACACCGTTGGAATTTTCGGATTCCGATGTTTCAGTTAGGAGTTATCATGCCCGCCATCAAAAATAAGGACTTCTCTTTAATTACAAAAAACAACAACAAAACAATTACAAATTTTGTTTGTAAATAATTATACCCTACACAACTATGTTGTCAGGGTATTATAGCTTTGTGCAGCTCCAAAAGTTTGTAACGCCGCGAAATATTGGTCCTTGACCCACCTTTAAGTATACCGATCGTCATATCTCGACTAGCTGGGTCGATCTAGACATGTGTGTCCGTCCGTCCGTCTGTCCGTCTGTCCATTATAATTTGTAAACACGATACAGGCCACAGTTATGAACCAATCTTCACGAAATTTTGCATGTAGAATGGGTTCTGGCCAATGAAGATCCCTATTGTTTTTGGAAAAGATCGGTTAATATTTAGGGGATGAAATGGACCAAAAACTTTATTTTTGTCGGTTTTTCTGGTCGCTCCTGAGGCCGCAATTATGGCCCAAACGCCGCGAATTTTTGCACGGAGAAGGGGATCGGCCCAAAGAATAAGCATGCCTGTTTTGATAAAGATCGGTCAATATTTAGCGGGTCAAATGAACCCTGACTTTTGTGTGAAAAATGACAAAATTTGTATTCTATGGCGTATATATTTGCCCCTGAGAAGTTTATTGTGTGTTCAAGAGGAGTGGTTGACCTTTAAATTGATACCAATTATATGGTCGTATGTACTCAGATGTTGGAGTTACACTTAAATATTTACAGGTGCTTACGTATTCAGACATTATTTAGTAACCCAATACCACACTAGAGGGCGGAAATATTGCGCTGATCGCTTTGAAAATTTCCATGAGATTCCAGTTATGGTCAAGGACAACGCCTAGAATTTTCGGTGATGATCAGATAATAATTTTGATGATCAGATAATGAATATTGCTAATATTTGTTGACCTTTAGTCGGGTATCAAGAGGGTGCAAATAACGCAAAGTTAGATTTTCGTGGATGTTGTGTAGGGTATTATATGGTCGGCCCCGTACGATTATACTGCTCCCCATTGTAAATCTTGAAAAATTAAAATCAAGAATGGGGTGGGGGTTCCCTTAAAACAGTTTTATGGTAGATTTTTAGCTCCTGGGCGATGTTACGATTGCTAACATGCCGGTCAACTTCGATCATTTATCCGATTTTATCGACATTTTCAACGAAAAAAGAATGGATTTCTTATTCCCCAACCTAATATTTTTCATTATTATCATTTGACTATAAATTATTTAATTTATATACCTTCCTTTTTAGTGTTATTGTTCTATTACAATTTCTCCGACATATTCACATCATAAATTCAATACGTAAAAGTCCCAAATTATAATTTTAATTTCTAGTACATGCTGGTCTTGGTAATAACTCAAGTAAGACAACTACGCACATGACAACTGAACATGGCCCCTTACAATGTAAGTGAATATAAATAAAATGAAAACCCACTTGAATGAATCATAAACATGAACGAGTAATTAATTTTATGTAAAGACCTAATATAAATAATAATGACAATGTCCTCCTTTATATACACACACGCACATACAGCATTTCAAAGCAAAAGAGCCTATAAATAGAAATATACCCTCATATGGGTGTGTGTGTCTGTGGTCACTTTTAATGGAGTTTGTTCTAATTGAATTTCATTTTCATTATGTGGTCAGTAATAGGACAATTTTTACTTGTGTATCCTCATATCCTGCTGGTATTACAGATTTTTCATTCCATTTCGTTTACTTTTCATCTTTGTCACTTTTTTTCGAATGAAGGAAACGGAACGGAGAATAATCTTAACTTTGTCTCCTTGGCTTGCATTCAACAAAAGTATTTAATTTGAAAAGTGTAAAAAGATTTTGGATTTGATGTCAAGGTTTTGGTTTTTTTTCTTTTTCATTCATTATGACCTCTCTCTGCAATGTTTGTTACCAGCAGCAATAGCTGTGACAGTCTTCTAATTTACTGCATTCATTACCAACTTTGTTTGAGTATAGTTTAAGAAAAAGCCAAGATGAGTAGGAAAAAATACTGAACTGACATAAAAGCATGAACGGAGAAAAATGAGAAATGTCTATTTGATTTTAAGTTTAATGAGTTTTTTCTTCTCTTTGTTTTGTAATCATTTACTAAAAAGTGGTGAGATATAAACGAGGGCAGTTCGGAAACTTCTTAGCCTATCGTAAAAAAGCGGTATAAACAGAAAAAAGTTAAGTGTTTTGGAAACTTCTATCTCTATTATGAATACATGTTAATTTTGTTTCGATCTGGCAACTCCTTCATATAGGAACAGACGCGTTTCATTCATAACTGTTGATTGGACATGGATCCACAAAAGAACAATCCAAACAATGGACTGAAGCTGGAGAAAGTGTCCCAAAGAAGGCAAAAACAATAAACAATAATAATATATATTATTTTATTGAAATCCAGAGTACTATTGCAACCTTTTGGATCAGTTAAATGTACAAATTCCAGAAAAACGTCTGGCTTACAACACAAAAAATAATTTTTCATCTAGACAACGCACCAGAACACAAGAGTGTTTTAACAATGGATAAAATCAACGAATTAAAGTACGAGTTGCTTGACCACCCACATATTTCTCCTGATGTAGTTCCCAATGACTTTTACTTGTTCCCAAATCTAAAAAATCCCTTCCTGGCAAGTGTTTTACCCCACATGAAGATGTAATTGCAGTTGTAAACCACTATTTTGAAGACATTGAGGAAAACGATTTTAATCAGCGGATAGAATTTCTAGAAAAGCGTTGGACTAGGTGTTTTGACGTTTCAGTAAATTATATTGAAAAATAAAAATATTTTTTAAAGCCTTACTTTTCTCCTTCATTGATAGGCTAAGAAGTTTCCGAACCGGCATTATTGTAATGTTATTCCGATTAAAAATCGAAGCGAAATTTTTGCATTGCATTCATATTCGGAAACCAACAGCAAATTTTCTGTGCTATACTTTCATTATATTATATATGGATACCTTTTAGATGGAACTTGACATTAGGATTTTCAGCTGACACGAAACCTTTTCTGACTTTAAATGACGCTTTAAAATGATGCACAAACTACATTGCTAGTACACAGACTCGTGACCAAAACTAAAGCTGCTAAAATAGCAAAGTGGATCTGGTAGTAAATGGCGAGAAAACCAAGGTATTAACCATGGTATCAACGCGCATGATCACAGACTCGTGACCAAAACTAAAGCTGCTAAAATAGCAATCATAATAAATACAGTATAAGTTTTTCAAAATTGAACATATCGTGTTGGGTTTTTCAGTTTTAAATCGGACACTTTATTCACTTAAAAAACATAAATGCAAAATTCATTACGATAGAAATAATAATGTATGGAAGAGCAAATCGTCTGATTTTTTTTGCTTGGACAAACTAAAGCAACTCTACAGTACAAACATATGAGCTCTGAAATGTTAGTTATTTTTACCGTTATAATTACTACGTTTTGTTTTCCACGCCTATTTCGATTCTTCTACATTATTTTTAAATGGATTTTATTACAATAAAATGTGTCTGGCTTTCAATGTTGACCTACTGCCAAATAAATATAAAAATGGATAGAAACAAATACAGTACTCCGACCGTTATCGTTGAATATAACCTCAAGAACAGAGCGTGAACGAGCTATGGTAGCAGGCCGAACTTCCCAGGAAAATATCAAGAAAGTTCTTTAATTTCTGAAAAGAATTCCAGAAGCCCAGATTGCATTTCGCCAAATCTCATACTAATTGGAATCTCAGTGGAGAAATATTATTCTCTCAGATGAATTAAAGTTAGATGTTAAAGACTCAGACATGAAAAAATTACCTTGAGAAATCCGAAAATGAAAGGTTCATGTCATGGTATTGCAAGGACGTGTGGAGAAGGGTCAAAATTGTATTGGGCTGTTTTTTTTTATGGAGTTCTATACATTTCCGAGAAGAAAAAATACAGCTTGATAATAACCACATACACCAAAACATGTCAAAGGTTGGTTGCGGGAGACAAAAATCAGGGTTTTATAATGATCACCACAATCACCAGATCTTTACCCCATAGACAAATCTTTGGTTTATCATAGATAGAATTTCCCAAATAAACATATTCTCTTCTAAAGGTTCAGAAAACGAGTAATATGAGCATTTTATTGATTCAATGCCTCGTAGGGGTGCTGCCGTAATGAAAAATAATTGTTATACTGTCGATTACTAACGAAATATGCTTATTTATAAGAAACCAGTGAGCGGAGCAGTATAGTTGGACGAGGCCGACCATACGATACCCTACACAACTACCACGGGACCCTAACATCCTGCGGATTTTTATTCCGAGCCTAAACAATATTTCGAGGCCAAAAGCCCCTCTTCCTTACACAGACATATTTTCCGAATATTACTAATAATCAGTACAGTCCTTTTAATTACTTGCCCATATTCCCTTCACCGTGGGTTGTGTTGCGATATTCGGCTTATAATTGTGGCCTATAGATAGAATAGGAGAAAACACAAAAAATTAAGTCTTCGGTCCATTTTATCTAAAAATTATTATTTGATCATCACCGAAAATAATAGACGATGTCATTGACCATAACAGGAACCTCATGGAACATTTCAAAGCGATGAACGCTATATTTCCCCCCTCCAGTGTGGTAATGGGTTACTGAATAATATATGAATACGTAAGCACATGTAAATATTTACGTGTAAGTCCCAAATAAGAATTATACTTCGGTACCATCCCATTAATAGATATTGGCGGCATTTCCAAAATAAATAGATGTTAATTGTCACTTCGGTGAATAAACTACATATTTAGGGAATTTTGCTCCTAAGAGACTGTAATTTTACATTAATTTAGTTACATGTTTTGAAATACCCCCGGATGTGGTCGCAATTTAGTAGTTTTCTTGGCAGAATATTGTAAACAAAAACTTATTTCAGAAAATGTTGAATACTTGCCAATGTTTTGACAAAGATCCCAAATACATGTTCCAAATACTCATTAAAGTTCTGTTTCACATAGATCTCTAACCGAATTTTGAAACGTGAAAAATACATCTACCAAACGTAATCGTACATGCCCAGTTTTCTGAAATGTCTAATATAGGTCTTTATTTTCATATATCGATTATGCCTATTTTAAGATCCTGTCAGTAATTACAACAGATGTGTCTGTAATTTGAATGGGGGGTATAAAAGGGTATATTTGAACTTAGCATAGGAGGCCAAGCTACACATTAAGAATATGTCGTATGCCACGATTATCGAATCTGGAAATTGTCGATTTATTAGGCTATAATCGTGAAATGAAGCCAATTTTGTAGGTTCAGGTGGGTTCAGAACAAACCTTATTTAATGCGAACATCGTTTGTGATCGTATCCATTGATGTTGAAGCTTTGATATTTGTTATATGATTATGAACTATAAACTTTGACACTTGAACTAATTTTCTGAAGCATGATTATGAACTATAAACTTTGACACTTGAACTAATTTTCTGAAGCATGATTATGAACTATAAACTTTGACACTTGAACTAATTTTCCGAAGCAATTTTAGAGAGTTAACGACGTTTTAGATATCAGGAGACTCAAATTATTTAATTAAAAATTTCTCAACTCTGTTTAGGTATTACAAATACGTTTCGTAACAATTTTCCACATCTGACATTATTTCTGAAATGGATATTTAATGTATTTTTATTGATTGATCAGTTTCAAACCATTTGGACCTATCCACAATAAATTTTGGACTTTGTTGGGCACTGGCTTGTTTGTTTCTTTTGTCAGCCAGATTTTCGATACACAGTTTTTTCCAATTTAAAGTTTAACCATCGAACTAGTCGAATCATTTGACTGACACCATTATACACGTTATTTAATTCAGAACACCAAGCTATATCGACCTTTTCAATTCAGATGACAACTATATGACTGACACCTTTATATCAGTTCGTGTATGAATTAAATTGGAACACAGTTTCCGTTGCTATGGTGTTAGAACAGATTGATGAAAGATAGGAAAACACAAAACATTTAAAAGGCTTAGGAAAGGGATATTGCAGAAATGATAACATACCAAAAAATTGACGGTTGTCAGATAGGTGTTGTAACGACACACAACATATTTATGGCATATGACATTGACCTCAAAATAAAAATATTTAAATGTGTGTTGGGTAGCCTGGGCTGATTGCAAAATATAGATATAAAAAAATATTCTTTAAATACTCCACGCCTTGTATTGGTCCTTGAAAAAATATTCTTTAAATAATCCACGCCTTGTTTTGGTCCTTGAGAAAATATTCTTTAAATACTCCACGCCTTGTATTGGTCCTTGAAAAAATATTCTTTAAATACTCCACGCCTTGTATTGGTCCTTGAAAAAATATTCTTTAAATACTCCACGCCTTGTATTGGTCCTTGAAAAAATATTCTTTAAATACTCCACGCCTTGTATTGGTCCTTAAGAAAACATTCTTTAAAAAATCCACGCCTTGTATTGGTCCTAAAAAAATATTCTTTAAAAAATCCACGCCTTGTATTGGTCCTAAAAAAATATTCTTAAAAAAATCCTCGCTTTTTAGTCTTTGAAAGTTAGCTTTTAAAAATCCAGTTCTATATTTTTGATTGTCCTTCGTTGAACATACCCAATCGTGCTTTTAAAAATATAATTAACAAATCGATTATTTTAGTTAATTTAGCGTTTTAGGGCTTGACACCGTTTAGATGTCAATCACTTAATTTGTTGTTGTTGTTGTTGTTTACTGCATTTCCATGGTGTGTGTGCATTAAATGCCTTGCATTGCAGGTGACCGACCACAGCCCCCTAGAAACCACTGAAATGCGATTAATTTCGCTAAATGGCCAACTTACAAAGGAAGCAAAACAAAAAAACACAATTGACACGCAATGAAATACAAAATACGAGACAACATCTTTTTCGAATTGTCTTTTTTTGTTTATTTTCTATTTTTACATAGACGACGAAAACAACAAAGAATGAGAGAATAAAAATACTGTGTAATTACTTTTGTTCTTTGCCGAGTAAGCAAATAGTATCTTTTAGTTTGTTGTTGCTGTTTCTTTTGTACAATCAACCACTTGTAGGTGACGTCTGCCAACAACATTTGTGTGGATGTGCGTTTTTTAGTTGGCAGCAGCATGAACGTTCGTCATCTCTTCACAAGCGTTTTGTGTCACATTTTGTTGTCACTTTTGGTTGGCTTTTTTCATTTTTGATTTGTTCTGTTGTCTAGCAAAGTGTCAACTGTGTGGTTGCAATGTTCAATTGTGTGTGTGACTGTTTTCTGTGAGTGTGATTTGTTCACTACAAAATAACAAAAATTATTTCCACTCAGTAAATTGTCCAGTTGCCCATTTGTTGTTTATCTGCCTTTCCCGTCCGCCAGTCTGTCTGCATTATAAAAACAAAAAACACACACACATAAATATATGTGTCTGTCAGTCAGTTTGCCTGTCTTGTCACCGTGTCCATCTTTTGACTTGTTGACTGGCAGCTTTTTCAAGTGCAAATAATTATTTTTTCACTCTTCTTCTTCGTGTTTGTTGTTGTCGCTGTGTGTATGTATTGGTGCTACGACATAACCCCAACCAAATGAGCAAACAAATTGAAACTGGAGATCAAGTGATTTTTTTTCTGTTAATGTCATCAAACACAAATAATGACATTCAGAGAGAAAAAAATATTTCACTGCACGTTCCGCTGGGTGAACACGATATGTACACAAGAAGGAGATTGCGTATCGTGTACATTAACGCAACTAAACAAGCATGAAATAAGACTGTTGTAGTTCTCAGAGCGGTCATTAGCGTCCAACGCATTAACGTAAATATTTGTCAATCGTGGAAAATTTGGCAGACATAACAAAAATCGCATTTATATGCAGTGGTAGGGTATGACTCGCTGTGATAGAACAGAAAGTAATATTCTTAGATATGGCACGCCCCTTGTAAAATAGTACATCGAAGGTTGTGTTTATCCCAAAAAAATATTATTGACAAATACCCAGAATATGATTGAGTTAATACTTCAACAATAATAAAAAATCTATGATAGTCCTAAAAAACATTTTAAATCAATAAGGAAAGTAGTAAAGTCGGACGGGCCGACTATAGTATACCCTTCACCACTATGTGTATATTAAACAGGACTACTATCATGAAATTGTATGAAATAAAATATGTGATATTTATCTAAAGTAAAACGGCCTAGATCTATCCATAATCATGTCATTCGTTTGTTACAATGGGACAAAAGTATGTAAATCGACTTCAAACAAATATCAATAGGTCATCCGTTGGGCTATGTCTGTACTCCTAGAAAACACAACTACGTATTCTATGCTCAATTTTGTACGTTGTTCAAAATTTGATGTCAATCTGACAAACATGAGCAGTTTCATGCACAATTTACTTAAAATCGGGCGAATATATATATATATATATATATATATGTATATATATAGAAGCTATATCCAAATATGAACCGATTTCAACGAAACTTGTCACAGGTTAGGTTATACTAATTTCAGTACGTTTTGTTCCTATCAGTCATAATCTATAATATAAGGGAGCTATATCTAAATCTCAACCGATTTTCAAGAAATTTGACACACATCATTCTGGATAAAATCAGTACGCTATGCAACATAAGAACTTTGTGCGCTATGCCAATTTCGTGAACATCGAAAGATATATGTGGACTTTGGTGCACCATTTACATGAAATAGGACAAAATGGGAGCTATATCTAAATCTGAACCGATTTCCATGAAACTTGGCAGATATCATTCTTGGCTCAATTCAGTACGTTATGCCAAACTTCGTGAAAATCGAAATATATATAGGGACTTTGCTGCACCATTTACATGAAATGGGAGCTATATCCAAATCTGGACCGATTTTCACGAAACTTGGCAGACATCATTCTAGGCTCAATTCAGTACGTCATTCGAAATTTCGTGCAAATCGAAAGATATATGTGGACTTTGGTGCAGCATTTACATAAAATCGGACGAAACTATATATGTGAGCTATATCTAAATCTGGACCGATTTTCATGAAACTTGGCAGACATCACTCTAGGCTCAATTCAGTACTTTATGCCAAATTTCTGAAAATCGAAAGATATATAGGGACTTTGCTGCACCATTTACATGAAATTGGACGAAATTATATATGGGAGCTATATCTAAATCTGAGCCGATTTCTGTGAAACATGGCAGACATCACTCTAGGCTCAATTCAGTACGTTATGCCAAATTTCGTGAAAATCGAAAGATATATAGGGACTTTGGTGCACCATTTACATGAAATGGGACAAACTATATAAAGGAGCTATATCTAAATCTGAACCGATTCTCACGAAATTTGGCACACATCACTCTAGGCTGAATTCAGTACGTTATACCAAATTTCGTGCAAATCGAAGTATATATAGGGACCTTGGTGCACTATTTACATGAAATCGGACGAAAATATATATGGGCGCTATATCTAAATCAGAACCGATTTTCTAGAAACTTGGCACACATCAATCTGGATCTAATTCAGTACTCTGTGCCAAATTTCGTGCAAATTGAAAGATATATAGGGACTTTGGTGCACCATTTACCTTAAACCGGACGAAACTATATATGGGAGCTATATCAGATCATAATTGCGACCTGTATTTTGTTAACAAAAATACATGGACGGACGGACATGCATAAATCGACTCAGAAAGTGATTCTATGCATATTCTCAAAAGGAACCATGGGTCTATCTCGATTATTTTTGCCTGTTACAAATATATGCACAAAAAATAATACCCTGTACCACAGTGCGGTGAAGGGTATACAAATCCACGTTCATATATAGCTGATCCATGGAAACAACTTCTGAATGTACAAAACAAAAAATAATTAAAAAAATGTTTAAACTCTTACAATCTATTTTCTTAATATATAATGACTATCTACTTATTTAAAAAAAATTCAATTTCTTTGCAACGCACTTATTTGCCATAAAGTCGCATCTTTCTATCATTTATTACTATTGCTATTACATACTCATCTAAATATATATTCAAATAGAGCAATATTTCAAAATTTATTCTTTTGGCACTCGTACCCATATCAGCAACAAATGGCGCAAAGTCATTTGTATTCTGGCCATTTGTAGTCGGGCTAATTGTGTTAAAGCTTGTAATGTAATTGCTTAGCCAATTTTTTGGCATAAATGTCGTGAGTATATTTTTATTATTGTCATCGCTGACAATTGGCAAATGAATTCTAAAAACATTTGAAAATTTTCTTCAGTTTGGTCAAGTCGAAATTTAAATACACTTTATTATGAGTAACCAAAACAAGTAAATAGAAATTGCACTAGAGCTTTGTTAAAACGAGCACATATCCCTATATTCCAGGGCCTTTGGACCTATGTTAAAAAATGTTGTTCGTATGTTGACGATATGTAGAAGCATTGACCTAAAGTTCATTTTGGTTATATTAAGCAAGTAAAAAAGTGTCAGTCGGCGTTGCCGACAGATATATACCCTCACCCTATGGTTTGCGGAGAAGGTCTTCTGAGTTACACACAGGTTTTATTGTTCGTTGTATGTATTAATCAAAGATATTGCAGATGTAATGTTGATCAATTCGGTTATTTAAATAAAATTTACAAGATTATATATTGACCCTTTTTGGAGGAGGTACCAGAGGAGAGGGCATATGGGTCCCAACTTTAAACTTGATCTAAGCTTGAAAAGAAAAGATAATACTTTGTGCAAAGTTTGGTTAAAATCGGAAATTTCAATCGCTTGATATTGGATTTATAAATATTGAACATTTTGATCCTTTATGAGGGAGGTACCAGAAGGAGTGTACCAATGGGTCCCATCTTCCTACTTGATCTAGGCTTGGGTATCATAATATGTTGTACAAAGTTTGGTTCAAATAGGATTTATTTTTTTCACAATTTTGACCATTTTTGGGGGAGGTACCAGAAGCAATGGACCAATATTCCCCATCTTCGAACTTCATTCAAACAAAGTTTGAATGAAATCGATTATTCCCTTCGAGAGTTATCGTTCGCACCAGCCAGACATACAGACGGGCAACGGACGGACATTTGATAATCGACTCCAAGTTTTCTGAAACGGATTTGGTCCAAAGAAACATGGGGTCTAAACCCAATATTTCGATGAGACACATTTTTATTGTATCAATGTGTATATAGGAAATTACAAAATTGCTTTAAAATTCCATAAAAAAAAATTGAAACATTCTTTTTCCAGCACATTCATGTTTTTTGGTACATAGGTTAAGGAAAATATGCTGATCCAAAATCTGTTCGCGTTCACAAGTTCGGATGCTGCGCACAAATGTTATAGCGGTTTTAAATCTTGTATTTCAAATATAAATTAAAGTAATTCCTATTTGTTGTAATTTGCGAATTTCTTGACAAATGATTAAAAACATTTGCTTTCTTTGCATAATAGTCAAATCCATTGAAATACGATTTAATAGTCGCGTAAAACAAATAAAAGCATGAAAATATCTAAAATTTTTGAATTGCCACCAAATTTTTTTTCAATTTTTGACGTAACGATTTTTGTGTTTTATATTGAAACCCCGATATATTGATTAACGTTTTGATATAGACCAGGGCGTTTTTTCAGCTGAAGTGTCTTTTATTTACCACTCCAGGTTAACTTATTCTCTGGTTATATACAATATTTGTAGTGCACATGCACCAAACCTACAAAAATATGAAGATGGGGTCTCATATGAAATTTAAAAAATTTTAAAGAAGTTGACACTTTGTGGGAAGGAATTAGAAGGAAAGGACCGATAAGTTCCATCTCCCAACAATATACAGGTATGGTTAAAATAGTAGGTTGTGCAATGTTTGGTTTGAATCGGAATATGTTCGCATGATATTATAAAATGCATTTTCTGTGAACATAAATCGGATAATCCTTTCGCATGATATTATATATTTAATTTTCAGCAAAATATTGACCATTTTGTGGTGGAGGTACCAGATGGAGTGCACAGATATTTCTTATTTTCGAACATGAACTAAGTTTTAAAGAAATTTTACGATGTGCGAAGTTTGGATGAAATCAGTTTCTTCCTTCGAGAGTTATCGTGTTATTGTAAATCGACTCCAAATTTCGTTCGACCAAATTCTCACAAGGTCTAAAACCAATATTTTGATGATGATGAACCAATATTTTGATGACACATTTTTGCCGCTATGCTAGTTTAGGAGTTTGAATGACGCTAATAAACGGAACGTACTCTTATATGATCTTTTAGTTTTGTATGTCGATACCGAAAGTAATCAACCATTTACTAGTTAACCGTGCAATATAATCTGGGCCCTATTGACCGATTAGAAATCATTCTCTTTTTTGCCATGGAGTGAACATTTAAGCCTTAAGATACAAATCTTGCTATTTTACACAGGAATGTATCGGCTTATTTCACCCTCTGAATATTAACAAGGATTGGAAGGAATATGCTATCAAGTTCTCCGGTCTATGTAATAGGGTAAATATGAACGTCATAGAACGCAAAATACGGTGTGAAATTTCCTGATACTAGGGTAATAGTTGTGACTAACTGCAATACCCCAATTGTGTAGGGTATAAAAATGAGGTGGATATCCCCAAAAGTGGACGAATGTTAATGACTTTCGATAGGATGAATCCGAAATACCAAATTACAGTCAAATTGTTTATAAATCGCTTTCAATATCCCCATGATATCGAAATTTGAGAGTACTATGAGGACTAGACAAAAAAAATATACCAATATTAATACTTATTGGTGGGAAGATTTAATATCCAATTAGAACCTAACTTTAAAAATTGCAGCCAATTCGATCAAAAAACTTTTACAAAATCCTCAACATATCACTTTTACTTTACAGTCATATGAGAGCCACTGAAAAAATTAGAACCAGTACACCAGTACCAAAAATGATTAATTTTAGTTCACTATTTGGGGTAGCCCCCTTATAAGGGCATCGTTATATTGGAGCCTAAAGTGGACGGATATAGCCCTTTGCCGAATTAAAAGACAACCATATGTTAGACTAGAGTAATTACAATAGACGGACCGACAGTCGGACGGACGGATCATCCACCTCGACACAATCAGCAAACCATGAGCTGAGGTAAATATCTGTCGGAAAATCCGACTGACTTTTTTTACTTTGCAGTGTAAAATATCGGATTATATCGTATTAGTTTTCTACCTTAGGAATCTAAGAAAATATAAAATATTATAGAAAATTGGCCAACTCATACAAAGTTATAGGTTTATAGTGCATATCATACAGCAGAACTGGCGAGGACTTTCTTATTTGTTTATCAATCCTTTTGTAATTGTTTCATGTTTTCGTTTTCTTAAACCTAAAATAAATCCTTATTTTTTGGACCACCGATACATGTTTTTTTTATTAAAGCTTTCATTATAATTTTACCATATTTTTATTGAAGAAGGACTTCCTTATCAAAATACAATCGAGCTTTGAAAATTTTGTTTTCTTTAATACCACATTTTTTCTGATGTTCTTAATGTCCACAAAAACTTTTGTTATTTAAAGCACATAAAAAACATCGTTGTATGACCACAAACATGAACTTATCGTCCTAAACACGTGACATACACACACATTCTTATGCACAGTTCTAGCTGAGTCCTGGAAGAATTTCAATTTGTTACGCAATCATTTTTATGGTTGTTTTAAATTTCCAAAAATTAACTTTTCATAATAAAACTCGCCTATAAAGGTTAATACGAAGAGGCGGGTTGGCTGGTTGATTGTCATATTTAATTTCTTTAAACCATAAATTGCTATGACAGTTTTCCTCCACTTCCACTACGACTTGACCTTCTGAGAAGTCAAGATGCCATAATCAAAACAGCAAACAAAAAACACAAAAACTGTATGTGAGTGTTTGGTACCTTAACTTGATTACAAATTGTACAAAAAAATACTAAACATAAATATTTTATAATCCGTATTTAAAAACAGAAAGATTCTTTAGGTTGTTGTTGTCACCGGTGTTACATTGTTTTTATTTTCTTTTCCTTCGAAATGTTTATTCAACTGCTGCTGTTCTTTGGGATTAATTTTTTGTTCTTGCTTTTTTCCACCGAAAAACCAAATTTTGTATTTGCATTTTTCCTCGTTGTCCTTTCATACTTTCTCTGTTGTTTTCTGGTATATCTCGTTCTTTACAATTCTTGCTTTTTTGAGGTTTTTTTTTTTTGTTAATTCATGGGTATGGTGTGGGGGTGAGGGTGATGATGCCAAGAGATTTCCTACAACAAAAAATTCCTTTGCAAAACTGGTGCTGGGAATAGTCGACTTTTGTTTGCCTGCTATTAAGAATGCAAAGAGGCTTTATTCTTTGGGATTTTTTGTCACTTGTTTTCTTGTTGTTTTTTTTCTTTTGTGTGATGCTTTTTTACAGCATGACCTTTGGATTTTTCTGGGTGTGTGTGTGCGTGCGTCCATTTATGCTGTTTTTGTTGTCGTTGTTCTTTTAGTTGTTTAACTTTAGGTTGGTTTTTCACTACTTTCTACTTCGATACGGTTAAGCCACCAAAACCACTTAACATTGCTTAAAACACATACTCATTTAACCACATACTACGCACACACTCACACGCACACATTCACAATCACACATGTATTTTCTCTTTTATGTTTTCCAAACTCACACACACACATGCATACATACACAGATGAAGCTGAGGTTGTTTTTTTTTTTTCTACGTAAAACTTGCAGGAAAGATGTAAATTGCACTCACACTTATGAAAAAATAAACTCTCGTATCACTGGTACGAATGATTGTTGAGAAATAAAATATATAGTAATAATACGCACCATAAATATACCATCACTTTATACGTGGATAACTGCTTGGATTTTTTACACATTCCAATTAGATTTTTTTTTTAAATATTATTTTCTATTTTTCTTTTTCGTTGTTTGTGTTGGACAAACTTTAACGCCCTGTTTCATAGATTTTCTTTCTATTCAATCACTTTAGTGCAGATTTTTTCTGGCTTTTCCGCTTTATTTTCAAAATATTCTTCGATTTCTTTCCTTTTTGCACAATTTTCACTTTATTTGCAAATTTTGCCTTATTTTCAAATTTTCATTTCAATTTTTTTCTCCTTTTTTTTAATTTTCTGGTATTTAATTTTCTATGCTTTTCTGATGTTGTTGTTATTTTGCCTGGTTGAATTACTTTTTCTAGCTGCTACTGGTACTGCTGTTGTTGCTGCTTCAGCTGATTGCATTAATGCGCTCAATATCCCTTTGTGAACCGCACTCGTTTGTAGTGAGAAACACTCTGAAATGTGAAAATAGAAAACACGCATACCGCTGCCCGAAACAGATAATGAATTTTTCACATTATGTTATTGGTTCGACTCGAGCCTCTGCTACTGTTGCTGTTGTGCTGTGTTGTGTGCCAGCCTGCATGCCTTAACAAGGTTCTTGTTGTTTGTATCATTCTTTCTCGTTATTGTCTAGTTTGTTTGCTGTTATTGCAGAATCATTACCATGTGAATTGTATGTAGTAGTACCCGAAACATACAGCAGCATTGAGAGCAAGAGCATAATAAAATTCCTTCAAACACTCTCTTAGTCGTTTTCTCTGTCTCTATCTCTCTCTACATCAATTGTTGACAAAAATAATAGCATGTAACAGTATGAATAACATAACCCAGTACTCTTATTGGTATTGTTATGAGAGTAACAAAGAGAATTGTTTGTCTGCATGCTCATTATTCAAGGTTTGTTTGAACGTAAAATACTTTGAAAGTGTTTTTGCTGCACGTGAGATAAATAAACGTGAGATTGAACAAAATACGAGTAAATGCAAGCAAACAAGACTAAAATTAACGTGCCGACTTTATCCTACCTCTTTCGCGTTAGATTTATAAATAATCTCCCTACAATGTAGAAAAAATATCACTATCAAACGTGTACGTGAGCATTTGATGACTGACTAAACCATTGGTAAAATTTACTATTGAACCCTTATTTGCATCATTTGCATTTAATTTTCGATAGATACCATTAGTTCCGAATATTTGGACACTTTTTAAATACCCAGCCTAATCAGGGTATATATACTTACTTATAAATATAAGTTTTACCATATCCATTTCAAACAATTTGGATTCTATTTGCAATTGTCCATCCGTCTTGTGCGTTGTCCAAACTCTGCACATCATAATATTTCTTCCAATGTTGAATTAAGTTAGAATATAGAAAATATTGGTCAACACCTTCTGGTACATCCTGCATAAAATCGTTAAAGTTTTATTGAAAAAATTCTATAATATTATACGAAGTCCGATTAGAACCCACTGTACACAACTTAATTCTTGAAATAGGTTTGAATAATGTTGGAAGGTGGAACCCATCGGTCCATCTGGTACCTTCTCTCCAAATTGTCAAACTTTGGCTGAAAATTAATTTTATATTACCATGCGAAAGGACTGTCCGATTTAAACAAAACATTGGGCAACTTAATATATAACCAGGACTGAAAAAATGTTGAACGATTGGCCGTATCGGTCCTCCTTCTCATATGAAGCGAACCAAACATCCATTTTCATCGAAACTATGCACAACGTAATATTTTTACCGTATATTTGAAGCTGAGACCCGTCGGTTTACTCCTTCTGGTACATCTTCGCAATGTCAACATGTTTTAAATATGTTAATCCAATATCAAACGAATTGAATATACGATTCGATCTGAACTTAGCAAATTGTAATACTTTTACCAAACCTAGATCAAGTATGAAGATGGTCTATTCTCTTTGGCACCTCTCATTTCAAATAGACATTCGCAAATCATAAGCTGAGGGTATATATCTGTCGGCTACATCGATTCTAGAAGAATGATAAGTTTCAAAAAATATTCCCCATTCGATTTGACTGCAAAAATGTCGTCTCCAAAATAACATGCAATAGCTCCTAATATGTAAAAAACGTATGTTTTTACTTTGTTATTTGTAATTTTTCTTGTTCAGATTTTTCGATATTACAACGATTTTGTACAGAATTTTCTGTCATGTAACCGAAAATATGGACGAGAAATACGTACAAGTGCTGAAAATAGAAGAATGATATGTTTCAAAAAATATTCCCCATTCGATTTGACTGCAAATATGTCTCCTCTCAATGTCTCAATAGCTCCAAACAAAGATATGTAAAAAACTTGACCTATGGCGAATTTTTGGTAATCACTAAAGGTCCATGTTTTAACATATCTCCCTTATTAAGCTTCCGACTGATTATAGGTCCGTTTTAATTTGTAGTTAGTTCGGTTCCGGACATAAATGACACCTTAGGTCTAAGTTATATTTGGTTGTTTTTTTTTTTCAGACAACACAAATAATTTATTATAGACCTGGTCAACGAATGAGTAAGACTGTTTTGATTATAATTCGTCAACATTAAGCGTGTCAAATGAACCAAGACTATGTGTAAACCAGTGATCGGAGCAGTAAAGTCGGGCGTGGCCGACCATACGATAGATGGTTATTTCGAGTCTGGGTAATATTTCGTGACGTTTGCCTCTTTTTACCCGATTAGAGGTCAACAGCACCTCTTCCTTACATTTTCAAATATTCAATACAGCCCTTCTAATTGCTTGTCCTGATTCCCAGCACGGTGGGTTGTGTTGTGATGTTCGGATTATATTCGACTCGAAAACACACAAGAAATTAAGTTTTCGGTCCATTTCATCTCAACATTTTAATCTGATCATCACCGAAAATTATAGGCGTTGTCCTTGACCATAACTGGAACTTCATCCAAAATTTCAAAGCGATCAGCGCTATATTTCCGCCCTCTAGTTTGGTAATGGGTTACTAAATAATATTTGAATACGTAAGCACCTATAAATATTTGAGTGTAACTCCCACATCCGAGTACATCCGACAATACAATTGGTATCAATTTAAAGGTTAAACACTCCTCTTGGATACACTATTAACTTCTCGGGTCTATGTCCTTCAGGTGTAAATATATACGCCATAGCAGGGACGTACGCCCGAAATGATTTTTTTTCACAGTAAATTTATGTTTGCAACAGCGAATACTATGTGTAAACCAGTGATCGGAGCAGTAAAGTCGGGCGTGGCCGACCATACGATACCCTACACAACTACCACGGAACTCAAACTTTCTGCAGATGGTTATTTCGAGTCTGGGTAATATTTCGTGACGTTTGCCTCTTTTTACCCGATTAGAGGTCAACAGCACCTCTTCCTTACATTTTCAAATATTCAGTACAGCCCTTCTAATTGCTTGTCCTGATTCCCAGCACGGTGGGTTGTGTTGTGATGTTCGGATTATATTCGACTCGAAAACACACAAGAAATTAAGTTTTCGGTCCATTTCATCTCAACATTTTAATCTGATCATCACCGAAAATTATAGGCGTTGTCCTTGACCATAACTGGAACTTCATCCAAAATTTCAAAGCGATCAGCGCTATATTTCCGCCCTCTAGTTTGGTAATGGGTTACTAAATAATATTTGAATACGTAAGCACCTATAAATATTTGAGTGTAACTCCCACATCCGAGTACATCCGACAATACAATTGGTATCAATTTAAAGGTTAAACACTCCTCTTGGATACACTATTAACTTCTCGGGTCTATGTCCTTCAGGTGTAAATATATACGCCATAGCAGGTCGGTATACTTAAAAAAAACTAAGATCAATAGTTCGCGGCGTTACAAACTCTTGGGGCTGCACAAAGCTATAATACCCTGACAGGGTAAAAAAATTACAAAATCGTATATGCTTGTAGTTAAAAGGTATGTACCGGAAATTGTACCACTGTATAAAAGTGGGATATCAGTTCTATAGATGCAAGAAAGTGGCTTTATTATACACAATATAAGGAAAAATAAATCCATTTTTTGTAAGTGGTTTAAGGGGACCCCCCATTCTCGGGGTCAAAATTTTTGTTGATATAATTCGAATCTACACTGATCAAATAATGTCTCTACAAATTTTCAAGTGAAAATCTCAAGAACTCTTGATATAGCCGGTTTATTGTGTCAGCATCAAGTGACGGCTGAAGGGCTTCCCAAACTTTAAACGCGTTTTTCTCTAAACATTTTTTTGTGAATGGCGGGCACGATAACTCAAAAACTATTAATCCAATCGGTTCCAAATTTTGCAACGTTTCTCTGGTAGTGTATAGCTCTCGTATGAACTAGGATAAAGCCAATCGGTGCAGATCTTCCTTATTTTTTAACTTGGTTTTTGGTAAAAAATCGGCGATTTTCCAAAAATATTTTTTCAAGGGTCCACCATTTTGTTAATTTTAGAGCGAAGTCAATAATCCTAGTTCATACGAGAGCCAGACATGTACTCTTTCTAACACCGTTGGAATTTTCGGATTCCGATGTTCCAGTGAGGAGTTATCATGCCCGCCATCAAAAATAAGGACTTTTCTTTAATTACAAAAACAACAACAAAACAATAACAAAAATTTTTTGTAAATTATTTTTCTTCTCTTTTAAATCTTCAATTATATATGTGCAAAGTTACAAACCTTAACTAGCATTTGTATTCATTTACCAGCCCATTGAAAATCTTGAAAAATTAAAATCGTGAATGGAGGGGGGGATTTAATGGATTTATTTTTCCTTAATTAAGAAAGGGTTTAATTCCTTGGTACCTACTGGTTGAATATGCAAATTTTCATTGCAAAAAATGTTTTTTGGTATGAAACAAATATAATAATTCCACCGACCATGAACTCTCTCTGTGTACGTCCCTGCATTGATTTCGGGTGTCAGTTCGCAAGTTTTTTTTCTTGAGATGATTGTCATTAAATTTGTCATTCCATTTACAATATATGCCTCAATAAATTCGCCAAAGACCCCCTACAGTATATGGTCACTTACACGATTTTCTGAGGCAAAATAAAACTTTAAACATCTTTACAATAAAAAGAAAAAATCTTCGGCTATGGTTTACCTTTATTCCCTGAAATGTCCACATATATTCTAGATCAACATAAAATCTATTTAGATTTAGTCATGTCCGTCTGTCTGTGGAAATTTTGATAGATAGAAAATTAGCACACTCATTATTACTACTCCTAGTATTGAATCGGTATCCGGGTTCTTAGTGGTCCGATACAAATCCTTTTGCCATACAAAAATATTGTTGCAAAACATAATATTCAGAATCGTCTAAACACTACACATTTTTCACATGTTATTCAAAACATATCAAATGTAATTCGAGAATTCCATTTGTAATTCACAACATATAATTTGCAATTCGAGAATTCCAATTGCAATTCACAACATATCAGCTGTAATTCGAGGATTTCATTTGTAATTCCTAGAATACCTTTCGAAATTCATAGAATTCCATTTGAAATTCCAAGTATTTGCGTTTGAAATTCATAAAATTCCACTTGAAATTAATAAAATTCCATTTGAAATTTAAATAATTCCATTTGAAATTCTTAACATTTGTTTTGAAATACATAACATTCCATTTGTTTTTCATAACATTAATTTTAAATTCGAAAAATATTATTGCTAACACAAAAGGAATATGTATGAATTTGAAATGAATTGTTATGAATTACAACTGAAATTTTATGAATTACAAGTGAAATATTATGAATTTCAAATTAAATTCTTTGAATTTCAAATGGATTTCTTTGAATTTCAAATGAAACTCTACGAAATTGAAACATTCGAATTACGAATGAAATTTTTTAAATTTCAAATGTAATTTTTTGAATTTTATACGAAAAGTTTAAAATTACAAATGAAATGTTGTAAATTATAAATTACATACTCGAATTACAAGTGAAATCTTATGAATTGCAAATTGAGTTTTCGAATTACAAATGAAATTCTCGAATTGCAATTGAAATGTTTTGAATAACATTTGAAAAAGGTGTAGATTTACGGAAGTGAGACAATTTGACTAATACCAGAATATTTAGGTTCTTTGTTCAGAAAACTCTTCCAATTATATTTAAATAAAATATTCTTTATCAAGAAACTCACAATTTTTTTTATATAAATTCAATTTTTAGTCGCGCATCCTTAAGGCTGAAATGACTGTCTGGCTAGTAAATGTCTGTCAAGCTGGGTAGTCAAAATTTTGTTGAAAAATAAATTTATAATATCCTGCGAAGCTATATATTGTTAAAAGCTGGGAATTATTGATATTCACCTTCAGGAATAGCAATAGAACGAAGTATGCGATTTGGATTTGCAATTTATTGGAATCTTCTTGAGTATCCAATCAGTTCACTCCTTTTGGTAATTCTCTAAAGCTTTTAAACATCATTTAAAATGAATTCTATGGATCCACGCACCTGGTACCTCTTCTACAAATGGTCAAGATTTCGAATCTTCCACAATTTTAAATTATTCGCTTCATATCACATTTGCTATTTCAATGTGCATATGCCTAATGGAACCAACTTTAAACTATTATATAATACCTCTTCCACAAATTATCAAAATATCAATAAAAATTACTTCGGCCATTGTGTAAAAGCAATAGGGCTTCTACAACAACAACAATAACTTCGGCAGACTTAATTAATGGATTGTTTTGAATGTAAATTTTCAATGAATTATTCTGTTTCTTGAAGGAAGTATTTTTTTTATTAGATAGACACATAATCACATTTTCCGATATCGTTATCTAAAATGCAAAAAGGCGTAACTAAAAAAAGCATAATTGTGTAGGAGAAGCAAAAAACTGTTTTGAATGAAAACTATAAACATGTCATGTGAAATGAAAAAGTATGCCCGACAGGGTGATATTGCATATGACGAATAATAGACTATAATTTGTTTAACAAATTTAGTTATTTACTTTAATGGCAGTCATAACATTTTTGCATTTATCAAATAAACCCACTTGTAGTTACGTCTTTTTGTTTTTTTGGTTTATATAAGCTCCTTTTTTGACCGCAGACGAGTAAAACTTTGTCAACACATGTAGTTTATTGGCATTCACAATATTCATTCAAAAAGTCAATTTTCAATTTTTTTAGTTACGCCTTTTTGCATTTTAGCTAACGATATACTTTTCTTTATAAACAAATCATGTATATTTTGAGAAATTTTGGCCAGATACGGAATTAGACTCCGCAGAAAATTAAATTGGTAGTTGTGTAGCGTATCACATGGTCACCTCCACCCTACTATGTTGCTCCGCTTAATCGGTTTCATTTAGTTGTTGTTTTGTCTTATTTAATCAATAAATCGATTTCAATAGTTTTTTTAATACTTCATTAAATTCGAATTTATTCACACAATGCATTTTTTCTAATTCACAACCATTTTTTCGTTTATTTTACCTGTATGTTTATTACATTAAATCTTTATTGCTGCAGCACCACCGGTATCACTGACCTTCGTCAAAGCTATTGTTTATGTTTGAGTTCTCACCTAGCACCACTGACGATTTTTCTTTTTGAATAGAAATGTTACTTAAGAGAGTGTAAAGAAACTGAATGCTCTTCTCTTTTGACAACCTTACAGTTTTTTCCTTATTCTCTCTCCGTCTCTCTCTCTCTGTTAACCATTTTTTCCGGACCTTGTATTTGATTTTCTCTAATGTTAACCAAACAGTTCGTTCTCATTATATATTTTGTATTCCTTAAGCATAGTGATTATTCCCTCATTAGCAGCTTTGTCGTTGCAATTGTATGTGTGGGTAAGTGGCGTGTGTCTGTGTCTGTCCAATAAAAATAAAACATTATTGGTATTATCTGTGACGTTGTCACAACTATTGAATGCTGTTTTATTATTTTCTTTTTTAATTCTGTTAACATTTTACTAAACGATATCCTGTTAGTGTACAGTGGCTCGAATATGACATGAAATTAACCCTGCGGTCAATAACCAAAAAAGTATACGTAGATCAATAACCGTGGTACGGGTACAAAGATAAAGATAGCGCTGTAATTCATTAAAAACTTGGACTATCGTGCGGTGTTTTGTTTTAAATTAGTCTGTACGGATCTGATCTAGATGTAGGAACTCAAAATTATATATACATTAAAATAATATATATTTAAATCCATGTTTAAATTTTACTCTATCTAAAACAATCATAATTATTTCGTTGTAGCTTTCGAATGGATTAAGTGTTTCTAATTATTTTTTGATAGGGGTCTTATTTAGGTTTCCCCAACTCCTCTGCAAATTTTTGTGGCCACAGACAACACAGGTCCATCATGGTGGTTCGTGGAAATCAGAAACTACCTTGATTTTTCCTTTGGTATACAGGGACTTATACAGTTACTATTGACGATTATTCACATTTTATGATTGTAGAGATGTGATTTGCTCATTTTTAACACTCTTTAATACGTTAAAGCGATATTTTATGTTAGTTTATATATGTCAATAAAATTCGATTGTAGAAAAAGTTTCAGGTCAATGTGAAGAATAATTGGAAAATAACGGACAATACTCTTTATGTTAGTCCCAGTATATCAAGTAAAAACCAAGGTAGTTTCTGATTTCTACGAGTCGCCCTGATGGCCCCATGAAGTCTAGGGCCACAAAAAATTGCACCTAAATAAGATCCCTATAAAAAATAAATAAAAAAGCTTAACCCATTCGAAAGCTACATATGAATTATTAATATTGTTTTAGATAGATTATCATTTAAACATGGCTTTAAATATATATATTCGTTTAATGTATATATAATTTAGAGTTCCTACATCTAGATCAGATCCGTACAGAATAATTTAAAACAAAAAAAACCCACGGTAAGCGATTTTTTTAATAAATAACAGCGTTATCTTTACCTACAAATACGTAGGTAATAACTTTAAAAATGTATAAAAATTATATATATATGGAATTATGGGTGAAAACATCTCCTCAATTATGGGTGAAAACATCTCAAGAATGTTTCCTAAAAATTTGATCCAAATATCTCCACTATTGGAAATTTTGCAGCATTTTTATTCAAAAAAAGGTACAAATGTACCCGGTTATTGACCGTAGGGTTAATGTAATTAATAACAAGGTCAGGAATTTAAATCCCGACCAGACAATACACATTCAGTAATTCATGTACCATTGAGCTAAAATAGATTCGGAAAGACCTCATAGATAAGACATAAATTTGCCAAGTTAAATCTTGCGTTTTAAGGGAATATTAAAATTATCATTCAGAACATTTTGAAGACGTAGAATCAGATTATTACTTCTAAAAATATACATTATCAAGGGATATGAATTGAGGTGGTCAGGGACATGATACCCCAAAGTTGTTGACAGATCTTGGGAATATGTCACTCATTATGTTATGTGTAAAACGCTGAAACAATAAGAAGAGTCCTGCTTTCAAGTGCTGCTTCATTGGTTACTATAACATTTTTTTTTTATTTTATTTTTTTTTTTTATTACATTTTTTCTTCTCTATCATTGTTTATTACAATTCTCACATGCTATTTCATTTGTTTTGTGTGTTATTTCGTTTTGTAGTTGTTGTTATTATTATTTGTTAATTAAAGTTTTCTGTTCCGTTTTTCTCATTCTCGTACATACTACAACATGTGAGTGTAAATAAATACATATGTATGTATATATGTATATTTTATATTTGTAGGAAAATGTGTCTTCTGTTGTTAGGAAGATACCATTTTCTGTATACAATTTAGTTTGCTCAAGTGTTTCCTACTGTCACTTGTTAACGTACATTTGTTGTCATCATCATCTACTTAATTATCACATTTCGTTTGTTAGAACACAAAAGGATGTTTAACCCTTTGAGAGAAATTGTTAGTAAACTAAAAAAATATAAACTATAAAAGGAGAAAATTGTAACTATTGGCTTTTTAAAGAATACTTTTTCAGGGACTATCGCAGCCATAAGCGAGGATTTTTTTAAAGAATATTGGCTGCCTAAGAATATTTTTCAAGGACTGCCACAGCAATATGCGTGGGTTTTTAGACATTTTTTTTTAAATTCAGAAAGAATATTATTGCGTAATTTTTTTAATATTTTTTCAAGGACGAGAGCAATAAACTTAGAACATTTTTCACGGACCACCAGCTATGTTCAAGGACTACTTTTTTTAAGCATAATTGTATTTGTGTATTTTTTTTAAGAATGTTTTTTTCAAGGACTTCCACAACAATAAACGTGGATTTTATACAGAATATTTTTTCAATAACGTTCTTACTTAGCTGGCTTGTGACAGAACATTTGCTCCATAAGCCGAGCTTAACAAAGATTTCCAGGCGCGTCGGTATTGTGCGCAGCTTTTCCAATTTGATATTTCCGTGGAATTCGTGGCCTTCCTCTTCGGCGTGAAACATCACTTGGCTCGTTTTTATATGTCTTTTGAGCTGGGGCATCCTCATCCATTCTCACAACATGACCTGGCCAAAGTAGTCGCTGCAGCTCCACACGTCTGACTATGTCGATGTCCCATAATAGGTACAGCTCATGGTTCATTCGTCGGCGATATTGACCGTCGACGCACATCGGCCCATATATCTTTCGGAAAATGTTTTTCTCAAACACTACAAGAGCTACCTCATCTGCTTGCGCACGTATCCATACCACGGCGTCTTGTAGGGAATGAGTTTGGTTTGGCGAGAAGTTGCCTTATTCTGAAATTACTTACTCAGACCGTAGTAGCATTTATAACATCGAAGCTGTAGTTTTCAAGTTCCACAGTTGATCCGGGTCTACTGGACGTCTTGCGCGTTGATAACATCAGATTGGTCTTCTCGCAATTTACTACCAGTCCGACTTTGGCAGGTTACTGCTTATTTCATTCAAAGGTGGCTGTTACCGCTCGCAATTTTCGACCCATTATGTCGATGTCGTCGGCTGTTTGGTGTACAGAGTGACATTCCTGTTCACATTTCTATCTCGTATGACCTTTTTCCAGTATGATGTTAAAAAGATCACACGACCAACTGTCACCTTGTCTGAATCCTCGTTCGGTATTGAAGGGCTCATAGAGGTTCTTTTTGACTTTAACTACAGACCTTGTGTCAGTTAAAATTATCCTGCATAGACGTATTAATTTTGCAGGAATGCTGAACGCAGACATGACTTTAAATGCCCCTGTGCGGGTTGGACTGTCGAATGAGGCTTTATAGTCGCCCAATAGGTGGAATATGTCGATGTGTTTTCGTGGGTCTTTTCCAGGATTTGGCGCAGTGTGAAAATCTGGTCAATGGTGGATTTGCAGATCTGAGGCAACATTGGTATGGTCCAATATTGTCATTGACTATTGTTCACACAACAGTTGTTCACACAACACTTTATATGCAATGGGAAGGTGACTAATTCCTCTATAGTTGGCACAAATCGTCTTGTTTTGTGCATGTGAGGATGCAGAGGTTCCAATCTTTGGCCATGCTTTCCTCTAGCCAATTTATACTAATCAGCTGGTCCTGACGAGCATCTACTCTGACTCTGACTTCATCTTGGAATACAATCTATGCGGTCATCTCTTATTGGTTCGGAGGTATATATATATATATATATATATATTTTTTTTTTTTTTTTTTGAAAATACGTCTCTCTCCTTTCTCCCGATAATTCTTCCTCGCATTACGTATTGCTACTGTCTGTAAGGTCAATCATCCTTTTGTTGCAGTTTGTAGGAGTAGGCAATTCTTTGCCATTGTGCTTCTATATTATTATCGGGACAAGGAATGCTTTCGTCAAGCAAGTGGGCAAGTTTAGCGGAGTAGGCTTCTGCTATCTGTTGCTGCTACATTAAGACGGGTGCGAACCTTGGCTCCACACGGTAATGGTCCGAATCGATATTCGTTCCTCGTATCAATCGAACGTCTAAACACGGATGAATGCCTTCCGTCCATCACAACATGATCAATTTGATTTCCCGTTGCTTGATCAGGAGAAATCCAGGTGGCCTTGTGTATATCGAGAAGCTTGAATCTGGTGCTACTAACTACCATGTATTTTTGATGCCGCGAAGTCAATTATCCTCAACGTTGAGGACTAACATATGTTCCCTTCTGATTTTTGTATTAAAATCTCCTAGCAGAATTTTATGTCATGCTCATGACTGTTTTTAGGCGCTCGTAAAATATGTCTTTGGTCTATTCATCTTTGTCTTCCAGCGGAGCATGGGCGCAAATAAGTCTGATGTAGATGAACTTTGTACTTCCTGAGTACATCCGCCAAGACGAAAACTGTGCCTTTTCTGTTCAACGTGCATACATTTCAAGTGCAGATTCGCAGATCGGGGCCCTTTATACGTTTGCTTTTCTTTTTCGTTGCCTTTTCATAGTAGGAGGGGTTTTTCGAGTGCGGGCAACTAAGCCTGGGCTTCGTCATCTTAAAGTCAATAAGAGTCGTTGCTTGGTATCTATCATTCAGGGACTACCACAATAATAAGCGTGAATTTTAAAAGAATATTTTTACAAGGAATACCACAGCAATAGGTGTGGATTTCTTAAGAATATTTTTTTCATGGACTACCACAGCAATGTTTTGGAATATAGTTGGTCTTTGAAAAGGTCCCCAAAAAAATAACTTTTACCTTCAAGATTCAAATACGAATATATCTTCCATCTAACATGTCGTTCCATTAAAAAATCATTATTCCCGTACAACTTCCCCTGATTAAAACACAAAACGCTGTTTAAGGTGACAGCAAAGAAACCTTCAACCTACACTTAATTAAACTTGTCCCGTAGCATCACTCAAAGGTAACAAAAGCTGTTGCTGCTGCTGCCTATCCCATTCAATGTTAAACTTACCATTCGCGCTTAGATTGTTTCTGTTACTTTTGTTATGTCCTGTGACATATCCTGTAGCTGCACCATTTATGATGACAGAATACATGTGTCATCATAAATTGTGTACGTATATCGTTGTATGACAGCACCCTATGGATATAACAAAACTTTTTCTTTTGAGTATTTATGAGGGTAAATGTGAAATATATATACTAGGTGTAATCCATTGTATGTTGCTGTAAATAATAGACAGGCGGTGTAAAGTTTAGATGATGGGACGTTAACGGCGATGAATCTGTGTCTAGTATTTCAATAAAAAATGCTCTTGAGAACGCGTAGAGTAATCATACATTCATCTTTTTGAGGTAGTTCATATAAAATAATTTATTAAATTGCAATTGTACTTATCTGTAATCTGTTATAAAATGTTGTCTTAAATACTGCAATAGTGATTTCAATAGACGCCATCAGTCTGTTGGATCGTATAGAGATCTGGTAGGTGGCGCAAAATTTAGGCAGTTCTGTAACAAAAAGACCCAGTTTTTCCAGAAGGCATTTGTGCTAGTGTTCCGCTATCCCATTAGTCTGACTCAGAAAACGAAAAGTTCTTAAGGGCATACTATAAAAAAGTTCGATGTACACATACAATGTATAAAAAATTGATCTAATTACACTCTTGTAGATCCAGGGCATTAACTTTGGATTGAGACCCCATTTAGGGGCTACCGCAGAAAGGCCAGCACGTATGGGTTCTGTCGACCTTGTATATAGTCTTTCCATTTAAATTCCATGCCTAGGATAACTCCCGCATATTTAACTATATTTTATATGGCTAACACCTTATTTTTGAAGATTGAAATTTGTGTCAGTATGACATATCTACTTCTAGTCCGGATTCGATTTATGACCCCTCGGCCTAGCCCAATTAAAGAAGATGTTTAACGCCATTTCTGGCTTTCACCATAGTGAAGTTAGGATTATTTCCGCTTAGAAGTATTATAACATCGTATGTATAGCAGACTGGTTCAAAACACTCATCTATCTGAATATCGTTTTTCGAAAATTATTTCGAAGAATCCGACTGTTCTAAATATTAAGGAATGTATATTGAATTTATTGAAATACATAAATATAGGGTTTCAGTGACAAGAAACGGGTATAATTGAGAATAGACCATTAAAACATTAAAAGATCATCGTTCATGAGTACCTCATCTAAAAACTTAAAATCAACATTTTCGTAGAATTTTGCAAGGACGAAAAATATCATCTTGTGATAACTTGAGTGCGGTTCAATAAAATATGGATGAAAAAGACACGCAAGGAATCATGTTAGAAGGACAAAATGTTCTACACACATTTCCTCATTTGATTTTACTGAAGAAATTTACTCTAAAAAATACATACAGTTGCTACAAATGAAGATATGTAGCTATCTCTTCATGTATAAAAGGGTCGCCAGCGGGTAGATCTATGGCGAATTTTTCCTTCTGGGATTTGTATATACTCTCAAAGGTATTTTATTCCCAATATAAATTTTCCACCCTCGATTTTGTCGCACAGTGTAATCAGAAAACTCATAGAAAAAAAATGCTTTTACATATAAACTCATTTTTTATACCGCATCCTTAAGGCTGAAGTGTTTGTCCGGCTGTTAAATACCTCTCGAAAGGAGATCCATATTTAATTCAAACTTTGCACATGATAATATTTCATTCAAACCTAAATCATGTCCGATATCTTACAACTCTTTCTATTACATCCCCTACAAATGGTTAAAAATTTAAAGGGTGTACCTCGATACAGCCAAGTACGGTTAAAGCGCATATAGAGGAACAATATATGTTACTTCGTTATAGAGAAAGTTCGTTATATCCAAGGTGTAGAAAACAAGTAAAAAGTGTCAGTCGTTGTTGCCGACAGATATATACCCTCATCCTATGAATTTACATTCTATTCGCCTGATATTGGATTTATAAATATTGAAAATTTATAAATATTGACAATTTATAAATATTGAAAATGTTTACCCTCTGTGGGGGAGGTATAAGAAGCAGTGCACCAATTGGTCCCATCTTCCTACTTGATCTAGGTTTGGTGAAGATAATAGGTTGTATAAAATTTCGTTAAAATCGGATAGTCCGTTTGCATGTTATTAAACAATTAATTTTTAGCATGATTTTAACCATTTTGTGGGGGAGGTACCAAAAGGAGTGGACCGATATTCCGAACTTAAACGATATCTACGAACTTAAACTAAGTTTGGAAGAAATATTAAGATGTGCAAAGTTTGGATGAAATCGATTGATCCCTTCTAGATTTATTGTGCGCACCAGCCGGCCAGGCAGACTCTAAATTTTCGAAATGGATTTGGTCCAAAGAAACATGGGGTCTAAACCCAATATTTAGCTGAGGTACATTTTCACCGTATCAAAGTGTATATGCCCTCATTAGCCATAAGTCTGAGGGCATAAAACAAAAGTCAATTTTTGCAAACGAGTTTCCGCACACCATTAAATGTATCCCATATTGAAAGAAAATAACAACCTATTGATGATGAATATTGGCCTCGAATGAACCACAATCTATGCGATCCATACTCGGACAGCGATGGCTAGACCATGTTGTGCAAATGGACGAGAATGTCCCAGCTCAAAAGGTATATAAAAGCGAACCAACTAATGGGATATATTTTAAATTTGCCATTCCGTTTGTACGGACTCGAAATATTCAATTATAAATTCGTGATCAGAATAAAATTCTGTCCGTCTGTTGAAATCCAATAGAGATTTGGAATATTGAAGATAGAGTTATGAAATTTACATTGTTATTACTCCTTGGGTGTTAGGTTTTGAGAATGGGATATATAGGTTTACGTTCTGTTGTAGTTCCCATATAAGGGTACTTTGCAGCACTTTTGACCCCAATCAGCTATAATTAGGTTTTTTGTGTTTTCACTGAAGAGAAAATATTCCTACTAAAATCTATCAATATGGGTCCACTTTTTTGACACTTAAGTTTAAGATTTTTAAAAAAGTTAATCGAAGTGTGCTTTGAACGCCTCATAGAACGATACCCCTCAATACTGGGTACTTTTGTAAACTTTTGTGCAGGTTTTTCAACCGAATTGGCTCTAATTTGATATTTTGAGTTCTCATTGGGTAGACAATGCAGGTACTAAATATTAACCCATGTTTCGGACCATTTCCCATATGCTGGTACCCCCAATTTTCGGTATTTTGAGACTTTTGGGCAAGATTTCAATCTAATCAGCTGTAAGTTGGCTATTATTTGATATATTGGATACTCAAAAATGATCAACATTGGCCAAAATTAGCCCCACATAATGGTATCTCCATTTTCTGGTATTCTGGGGGTTTGGTCACGTATAGCTCTAATTTTTTTCGGGTTCTTCCTTCCAAGAAATTTTCAGTATAGGGTTAGGTTTTGGTATATATATAATGTGGGTGTAATTTGGTATTAAAACTTTCAACGGCTGACATTCATTTATACAGAAAATTATGAATATAGATAATTGTTTTTGTTTTTTCACTATATTGAAGTTCCTAATTTAAATATTATTTTTTTGAGAGCATGAACCAAGTACCATATAATTCAATAACAATAGTCCCCATATACAAGTCCCGACCTATATAAGAAATTTAAAATGCATACCACGTCTTGGAGGGGATAAAAAATTCGACCGGCCGAACCTAACCACTCGTTTTACTAAAACTGGACCCATCTCAAGGGTGTTAACATCATTCACAATCTGTTAACATTTTAGAAATTCGTTGATTTAAACTTTGCTCATTGGATCCATTGCTTCAAGTACTAGCCCCTCCAGGGTTCAAGAATTTTTAGTAATGATTGTAAATTGAGCAGCATTGTCGAAAAAACTTGTGAACAAATTTTACAGCTTAAAATGACTTCATGTATTTCTTTGTAATACAAATACAATCAATTTTAACCCTAAACAGTTTTTATTTTCCCATTATTTAAAATATTTACACACTTAGATTTTAATATTATTGATTGAATTCGATGAAGCATGAATATAATAACATTAGTTATTCAATAAAAATAAAAAAAGTCGATTATATTCACTGTTTTTCACACATGGTGTCAAACTTTTCCAAGAACAGAACAACAACAAAAAACAACGAAACCATTAAAACAAACTGTAAATGTCAGTCACAACTCTTGCTAACGTAAGTTCTAAAATGAATTCAATAGAAAAGCAGAAAAAGAAACGAACAGAACAGAGAATCCATTCAATAGTAATGTGACACACAACAATCACGACGTCACAAGACGCAATGTATAAAAGAAAAACGTATAAAGCACCCACATCCGTACATTTATGCTCAACCAAATCATATTGCCTGATTACGACGCACATGAACACACAAGCACAGACTTTGTCATGGAAAACCCCATTAAATAACTGTATTTTTGTTTTGTATATAGAAGTTGTTCGGTTTTCATTTTCTTCTTCTTGATAAAGCAACGGGGAGAACTATAATTCAAAGTGTAACAGCTGTGTTGCTACCGCTACTCCTCAGTAGGGCAATAGAAAAGAAACGCACACACTCACACATTGAATGTGTGCGTGCATTAGAGCTGTTTTAAGTGTGTGTGAGTGTAGCATGTGCAACAAAACTATATAAAGTGACATACAATATGAACATTATCAAACAAAAAGAGTAAAGAACTGTCCTTGTACGAATATTATTTAAGTTCGCGTTTTTAAGTTTCAAAACTAATGGAAAAATATCCACATAATATTTGTCTCAACATATAAATTAACAAATATATATTTTTTTAAATAACCTGTTTTTATTTTAGGAATGTTTGCGATATTCCACATATGGAGGACACAATTACAGTCCATTGAAAAACGTGACTTAAAGGTATTGTTTTGTTGTTGTTTTTTTGTAATTAAAGAAAAGTCCTTATTTTTGACGGCGGGCATGATAACTCCCCACTGGAACTTCGGAATCCGAAAATTTCAACGGTGTTAGAGAGAGTACATGTCTGGCTCTCGTATGAACTAGGATTATTGACATCGCTCAAAAATTAACAACATGGCTGACCTTAGAAAAAAAAATTTTTGGAAAATCGCCTATTTTTCACCACAAACAAAGTTAAAAAATAAGGAAAATCTTCACTGATTCGCTTTATCCTAGTTTATACTATAGCTATAAACTCACAGAGCAATGTCCCAAAATTTGAAATGGATTGCGATATTAGTTTTTGAGTGTTCGTGCCCGCCATTCGCGTTTAAAGTTTGAGAAGCCCCCTTACTGTCACTTGATGCTAACACAATAAATCGGCTATATCTTCAAAAACTCTTGAGGTTTTCATTAAATCAAAATACAAAATTGAATTACAAATACAAAATTAAATGACCTCAATCGTGGCCGAGGCAAAGGTCTTCCAAACACAGCCGTCGTACCACAGAATATTTATACCGTACGTGAGCTGGCTGGTCCAAAAACATATTGAAGAGATGCGATAGCGGTGCTTTAACGTTTGTTTATAAGACCGTCACTTGAAGAATCATGTATCTATGCATATCAGCTCAAATTAAATCAGAAATGCGGGTACACCACAAATTTTTCTGAATTCTTCGGAGAAATTCAAAAAGACCAGAAGAGAAATGTGAGCCAAGGACAAAGACGAAAATGCAAGCCAAACGGCTAAAATTGTGAATGGTGTTTATGGTTTCGATACTGCAACAGCCAATTATGATCAATTTTCGTTTCGTAGATTCCGCTCATGAATTTTTGATGGTAAAGATGCACCTCGCACAGATAGACCGGTCGTCGAAAATGCCGATAAGATCGGAGAAATGATCAAAGTTGTCGCCCTGGAGCTAAAAATCGACAATAAAACTGTTAAACCATTTGCAATTGACCAGAACAGGAGAGGTGTCGTGTTCCACCAGGACAACGCTAGGCCACACACATCTACAGTGACTCGCCTGAAACTTCGGGAGCTTGTTTGGGAGGTTTTAATGTATCCGCCATACAGTCCAGCCTTCGCACAAAGCGATTATCATCTTTTTCTTGCATTGCAAAATTTCTTTAATGATAAATAATTGGTATGATTATGAAAATCTACTACAACAGTTTTTTTTCAAATAGAGAGCAGGACTTCTATGAGACCTACCTTTAAAATGGTAACAAATCATACAACAAAACGGCGCATATTTGGCACAAGCAGGACATTCCGAAGCATGTTAAATAAAGTCCTATAGTTCATATAAAAATAATGGATTTATTTGTCCCCAAACTAATATATTCATTATGTTATCAGTATCCACTTCAGATTTAAAGCGTGGGTTTTAGATTTGATTTCTTAAGTACGTTTTTATTCGATGTAGGGTAGAAAAATTCTCTCAGCGGATAATGCATTACCAGTATCGTTATTAAGATTTGTAACAAAATATTTACTGTCGCATCAAGTGGATTAAATGGGCGGGAATCTTTCGCTTTCCACTTCTTAAAAATCGTTATATGAAAATTTTATAATTCTTGATGGCACTACATTTGATAATGTTTTAACTATTTTTTTAATTTTCCAGAAATCTGCTTGTCAAATTTACAATTAGTTCGTCCAATATGGGACAAATAATGTAGTTCTACAAAAAGATACTCATTGCATTTGACCTGTATTTTGCGTACCACCCCTTCATAAAATAAAACAATGAAACATAAAATAATACATCACTTTTCATTGCTTCAATTTCTGGGTGTATTCTCTTCGTTCTGAATTTTGGGGCTCTGGTATGTTGAATTTTTGGGTGTACTCTCGAATGAACAACAGCGCTGTCAAATTTTCTTCATGCGGATTATATACGTGATATACAATCTAACAAAACCGATCGAACAATTTTATTTGAAATATTATCTTTTATCATTTTTTATTTATGGCTCAAATTCATTGGCGGAGTATGGAGTATTTTAACCCATTTGAGTTGAACCTGATATAGAGTTCGGACAAATTCCATCTTTTGAGGTATTTGCAGCTTCGTCATTTAACTGCTCAATATTCTGTAAAATTTTAAACACTTACCATAAATTTGAATTAACTGAAAAAAGTTCTAGTTTTTGGTGGTTTTAACAATTGTCATTTAAATCCATTAGGTGCCAAATACTGCTGTATTTGCCTTATACGTTGTCAGAGATTACTGAAAAATGTTTATGTAGATATTTGGAGAACTCTAATGGAACTAAAAATTTTCTGTTATAAAACTAATTTTTTTTAAGAAAAAAAAATAATTTGAGGGATATCCGGTCCCATCCTGCGTAAGTCCCTGATCTAGATATAAAAACGAAATATATGTTTTTTTTCTCCTTTTTTATAGGTGACGCCATATGAAAATAAAACTCAAATTAGAGTTATATATAAAGCAATCCCGCGCGTTTTTGGAAAATCAAAAAAAAAAATATGACTGAAGTAGTAAAGAGATGATTAATCGAGAAGCTGCCATTAGATTTACTATGATGCAAATAGAAATTTGTCGGAGATCAAGTAAGTACAATAATACGTAGTAAAACAAATGAATCGATATGTATATACAAAAACTTCTCGAGGCATTAAATCGGGAGTAAAAACATAAATAGTGTATGAAATGACGAGCCTGTTAAAAATAATGATTATTATACAATTTGTCAAAAAGTATGTTCTTCCCTTCATAGTAATCTCCCTCAGATATAATTAACTGACATATTTTTCGAAACACTTCTGAAGCGTGAATTTTTGGTATTGGTTTCTAAGTTCTCAAGAGTTGAAGGTTTATCTGCATAAACACAGGATTTCTTGATTTCATTTGGTATCGTCACGACGAGAAATTACGCGGTCAGTGTCTTTTGCATTAAATCCATGTTCGCTCGACTTGTGTGGCTGTGTACCGTATTGTTGATACCACATATTACCCAAGTCGTATGCAAAAAAGTGGGTTATCATACGACCATAACGCTTCGAAATAACGGAGACAGTCGTTCCATCGCACTATATCGCGAGTTCATATAAACAGCGGCCAAAAATAGAAGGAGTTATCGTAAGTTAATGAAATTTGGTATATATGCTTATTATTGGCCTAAAGAATAACTGCCATAAAATTGGATAGATCGGAGCAAAATTTGGTATACCTCCCATATAACAGGTCTTGAGAATGTCACCCTTTTTGGCCTATAAAATATTTAATAATCTTTGACACTTCACATTTACTTATGCCTATAAAGCAACTGACCGAAAACTGGATAGATTTTTGTGCTATATAATATTTAATATTCAACCAAATTATATGAAAATTGGCACTTTACATTTACTTATGCCTATAAAGCAACGGACCAAAAACTGGGTAGATCGGATCAAGATTTGATATACCTCCCATACAAAGGGTCTTGAAAAATCCGCTTTTTTGACCTATAAAATAAAATCGTTTATATTCTACTAAATTCCATGAACATTTACATGTCTTCGTCCAAATTACTTCAAATTTGGGCAACGATAGTAATAGGTGTTGCAATTTAGTTGTTGGTCCATGTTACATGAAATAATATTTTTCTGTATGAACTTTCCACAAACATAATTCATGTGCGACCTCTAAATTTAGATTATAAGATTATGTCTCAAATAATCTGATAAAAAGGTATAATCTTCAAACTGACTGAAAATTTATTTAAAAGCTATATTTTAAAACCAATTCTTCCATATCTCCGCTTCGAATAACGTTTTTACCACTTAATTGCAAATTTTATGTAAAATATTGTATGATTACTATGTTCTGAATCCATTTTCTCCTTCCTATTTTATATGAATATGTCATATATTTTTATAAGTTGGTCACCAAAAAGTTCAATAACTCTTAGGACCGCACGTGTCCGCAGCTAATTTTTTTATTCGTTAAATAACACACTTTTCATTACTCAAATATAAAACATTAGAGAGAAACTTTTTGAAACTTTTTTTCTGCTCCACTAATTTCAAAATTTGTTTATCAAATTTGATGAACTAAGTACTACAAGTGTGGAGGACTGTATACACCATATGCTATCTATATACATACAAACTAAAGCGAATCCTAGTTTTTAACATCCACAGCAACCAAAATAAACACTTTATAATAACCGTTAAGTTGAATATTGAAATATTTGAGCATCAGAAAAACACACCCATTTTTCGAAAATATGGTAAAAAATCAGTTTATAAATAATTATCACATTTGAACCTCATATCGATATTTCATATTTATTCTAATTGGAGTGTTTTCTATATACCTCATCAAAAAATTTGTCCTCCGAGGTACTTGGGTTTGACCATTTTTGGCCGCGGTCGTGACACTGTGCATCGTCGTTTACAAAGAAGTAAGGTCAAATCACCGCTTTGGGCCAAAGAGCGCACAAATAGTGACTTTTTCTGGGTGTAATTGCTATTCTTCAATTACTTGAGGAAATACGACAATAAACATCCACGTAGTTTAGAACGATTATTTAAACCATAATCTCCTCTTTAGTAAGTTATGCGACTGTGGTTTTGATCATTTTTATCCGCTGCAAGATAGATAAGCGATCAGTTTTCGTCAATGTCAGACATTTTACTGAAAGAAAAAAAATAGTTTAACCACGACATGAATAACCCTTTAGTAATGATCACTTATCATAACTTTTTCTTTATATCACTTATATAAAAATTTCCTCATAAGTGCAAGTGATTTACAACATATAATGGCCAAAGTTTAACATTCTCGTTATAAAAAAGGAGAATCCAAATTGACGTCAAGTCAGCTATAGTAACACGTGACATTAAGTGTTTTGTTCAGTATTACTAACAAAAAACTATATTCCATTTGACAACAAAAAAAAACGAAAATTACTTTTGAAGATATTATTTCGTATTTGCTTCCTTTTATAAAAAGACCAAACAAAGACAGCATACATTCGCATTGTACATCACGCACACAAAATCATTCATTAATAACGACACAATGTGTGTGTAAACCTCACTCTTTTTCATTCTGAGGGAACGATTCTAAAATGCCACAATTCTAACAAAAAAAATAAAGACATTTCTTCTTTTCGTATTTTTCTTCTTTGTATGGTTTCCTTGATCTACAACTACATTAACAGCTTTTTATTGCGTACTAGACATCTGCATGAATGCACAAAACACCACCCATGAGTCACTCACACAAAGTAATGGCTTCTATTCTATAAATTTGTTTGAAATGAAGTGCAATGAGTGAGGGTACAACAAACATGAATTGCTTCAGGTATGAGAGTTTTGAATTTGTTGTATATTCGTTTGATTCATACAATCCACGTTTCAGACTCGACGAACTGGTATTCATTGTGAATGTTTACTTCGGTATGAATGTATGTTGTAACACACAAAGTTTGAACAAATGCGACAAGTTCGTACACGAACATGTTTTACACAATGAGTGTGTCGAATTATACAGTAGTATTCGAATTACCCGAATTAAATGAAGATATATTATGGTTTTTATACAATCCACAAAATTATGAAGGGTATGTTATGTTTTTTTTTTTCGTTTGTAACTCATCGAAATTGTAATTTCCGCCCATATAAAGTATATATTCTTAATAAGGGCAACATTTATGAATATCTAGTAATGTATCCACTATATAGCACTACTTCTCTTTTTTCAATATTTAGATGTTTTTAAACGCACATTTAAACATATAAAAATTCGTTTTAATTTGGGTTCGAATTGGATACCCCATAGTGTGGGGGATATTCAGTACTACAAATTGTCAGTTTATAACCCATAATATGTTAAGACTCATTATTAGTTAGTCCGTATGTACTTCTGTTGTAATATTACTACCTTCGGGGGGTGTCGAGATACAAAACAAAACCGTTACGATCCAAAATGGCCTTTTTCAGTCCACATTTAAGTATATTCTCCCGAGAAGTAATCAATATTGGCCCCCTTATATGCAAAGCCAATTTTTTAAAACAGGCAAAAGGAAACTATATAGACACATGGTTCCTTTTTAGTATTTATTGAAATTGGGAAAAAATCGGTCTAGAATGATGTGTATTAAGTTTCGTGAAAATCGGTTCAGATTCAGATATAGCTCTCATATATCTTTTCGTCCGATTTTATGTAAATGGTGTGCCAAACTCCCTATATATCTTTCGATTTGCACGAAATTTGGCATAGCGTACTGAATTAGGTCTAGAATGATGTGTGTTAAGTTCCCTGAAAATCGGTTCAGATTTAGATATAGCCCCCATATATATGTTCGTCCGATTTTAAGTAAATGATGCACCAAGATCTCAAAATGTGGTCGATATGCACAAAACGTACTGAAATTAGTATAACTTAATTTGTGACTAGTTTCGATGAAATCGGTTTAGATTTCGATATAGCTTTTATATATATATACTAGCGGGCCCGGCAAACGTTGTCTTGCATAGCATTATTGTTGATGTATAATTCACAAATATAATTCAAGATAGCCCAATATTAAGCTACACTCCACGATTTAAGATAGTGCTTAGGCGTAAAGGAATGATACGCTACCGATTTTCGCCAAAAATATTTCAAAATAACAACTACGACGTGGTGCAATTCAAATAGATCGATACTAAATTCGTGAAAATGCCAATATGTTGCAAAATACTTTTTGCAAATTTTTCGCGGTTTTTCACATTTTCTCACCATTTAAATATTCCCTGGAGCTCCACGAACATTTCAACATTCAACATTGCCGGCCCGGCCCGGCAACCGTTGTCTTGCATACCAATATTGTTGATGTATAATTCACATAACGATAGCTCAATATTAAATTATCTTTAAGATAGTGCTCTGAAATTTGCACATACATTGAAATTGGGCAGAAAGTGTCCGTACCAAATATTATCAATATTGGCCCATGTTTCGGTATACCGCCCATATAATGGTAGCCTAAACATTCGGTGAATAAAAAACATCATTCCAGGAATTTTGCACTACAGCTTAACGTTAAAAAACGCCATAATTATTTTCAGTTCAATTTTCGGTATGTTGAATTTCTTACTCCCGTTTTCCAACTTGAGTGTTATCGGTAGTTAGCATGTTCAATACGAATGGGTAACATCGGACGGAGGTTTTCGTATAACCTTCAAGTCGTGTTTGTTGTTCTCTTTCCAGCTGAGATTAATGATAGATTTTTGCAAAGAAGATATCTCGTATATTGCACTGTGTTAAAATTTTTTAGTGTCGGATATATGCGAGGTGTTTATAAGTTCAAAGATATTTCCCGCGTCATAGCAAAATTTCAGGAACTTTAAAGAACAACATGTTCCTATTATTATTATTTTCAAAAACATTAATCAGGGGCATGGATCTTAGAATCAGAATACCATGAATGGACACGAACTCGATTCAGAATCTCTTCTGATTTTCCATCCTTGCATTAGTCCCAAAATGTACTTGCATTCTATGGACGACCTAAGTCAGGTCGTCTTCTCCTGGGCATCTTAACGTTATTAATTAATGACGTTAAGAAGCCGAACAATAGTGTAACTATCACAGGGTCACTATCTCAAAGGATCACATAAGTAAAGAAAGTTCTCGCGCACGTATCGGTAATCGAAAAAAAAATGTAAAATTTATCAAACTTAAAAAAAAAATCTGACAACAAAAGCAAATTGAATGTATGAATCTTCATTTTTTTAGAAAACATTTGTATGGGAAATATAAAAATCAGCTTATTAGAGATTTTCCGGTATTTATTCGATCTTTTCTCACCTTTTAAACCTTCCCTGAAGCTCCACGAACATTTCAAGACTAAGATAACAAAAATCCGTTCAGCCGTTCTCGAGTTTTAGCGAGACTAACGAACAGCAATTCATTTTTATTTATATAGATTTAAATAAATATATTTATCTCTTTTGTTATTGTTGTTTTGTATTAATGAGTAAAGGCGCTAAGTCCAATTTATCACATGTCACTGACTTAACATCACGTAAAGGCTTTAAGTCAACATTTCATATTTAGGATTTTGGACATGATTTTCAGCCGAATTGTCTGTAGTCCCAAATGTACTTGCATTCTATGGACGACCTAAGTCAGGTCGTCTTCTCCTGGGCATCTTAACGTTATTAATTAATGACGTTAAGAAGCCGAACAATAGTGTAACTATCACAGGGTCACTATCTCAAAGGATCACATAAGTAAAGAAAGTTCTCGCGCACGTATCGGTAATCGAAAAAAAAATGTAAAATTTATCAAACTTAAAAAAAAAATCTGACAACAAAAGCAAATTGAATGTATGAATCTTCATTTTTTTAGAAAACATTTGTATGGGAAATATAAAAATCAGCTTATTAGAGATTTTCCGGTATTTATTCGATCTTTTCTCACCTTTTAAACCTTCCCTGAAGCTCCACGAACATTTCAAGACTAAGATAACAAAAATCCGTTCAGCCGTTCTCGAGTTTTAGCGAGACTAACGAACAGCAATTCATTTTTATTTATATAGATTTAAATAAATATATTTATCTCTTTTGTTATTGTTGTTTTGTATTAATGAGTAAAGGCGCTAAGTCCAATTTATCACATGTCACTGACTTAACATCACGTAAAGGCTTTAAGTCAACATTTCATATTTAGGATTTTGGACATGATTTTCAGCCGAATTGTCTGTAGTTTGGTATTTTAGGTATTTATGAGGCAGGGATGTACGCAGGGGGTGGCCAGGGGGGGCCGTGCCAAATTTCCAATAGCCTGTATTTTTTATATTTCTCTTGGTAGTTATTTACCATGGCATAAAACCAAATACTTAAACACAAATACTTATTTGTACTCCTCATATAACTTTGTACTCTAATTTGCAATATTTAGGAAAATTTTCTGCATAGGTCTATTTTTGTATATCCCTTAAGGAAGATTCCGACGTTTTTTCATACGTAATTTCATTCAACTTTTACTTATTTTTCTAGAGTTTTTAATTACATGCATTTAATAGAAAAAAAAAATAAAAGACATTATTTCTCACTATTGCTCACTGATAAAGTTTTAAAGAGTGTAAGAGGTAAACATTTGCATGAATGTACCTGTACAATGAATGCGCACCATTAATGTTAAGTCGTTGAATGAAAACAGAGAATACAAAATACAATGCATGATCACTCATTGGACTCATTGATGTTGTATAACTTGTTCTTGTAATCCATCATACTGCATGTTGTGCTTTCGAGTTTGATCGTTTGATCGGACAAAGCACAACGAACAATACAACTTCGGTGGTTGAATTCATTTGCACTCATTCAATGTTGTTGTGTACTCTGAATACAACTTAACACCCATGAATGTGGATGGGCATTCATTGTAGGAGTACATTCTTGCAGATGTCTATTGCGTACGCTACATTTTGTTGGTGTTAGTGTAAATTGCATGCTGTTACTTACAAAAACAAAAATATGTGTCGTAAAATGACAAAAGATCAGGAGGGGCAACAATGAAAGGATAAAGTAAAGAAATGTCAAACCATAAAAGAACACAATTTTCTTCTAAAACAGACGCACACAAAAAACGAATCAAGGAAATGTTTCATAAAGTATGCTTCTTCTTCTTTTACCAATTTTTATTTTATTTGTTGATACGTGTTGTTGGATTGGGTTGGATGCTTGGTTGTAATATTCAAACATACTGCAACAACACACATGGAAACCCTTTACCTTTTACACATCCTGATCTCTGTTGATGTGTTCATGTGTGTGTGAGTGACTAACATTTACGGTCTGTGTTATATGATATTTTCATTGATGAAAATTATAAATTTATTGATATGTCTTCCCTTTCGTCCTCGCACACATGATGTTGCTTCCTTTCATACATCCATATAGAAATAAATGTGTTCATTTGTATTACCTTTTTGGGGTTTTCCAATATTTGCACAACTAAATTAAAGGTCATCCATAAATTTTCACAACAAGGGGTGATAATGTTGAATTGTATGGAAAAAAATGGACACAATTGCTCGATTTAAAAAAAATATATATATATTTTTAAAGAACATTTTATTCATGCCATATATAGGCGTGGATTTTTTAAAGAATATTTTTTTCATCGACTACAACAAGGCGTGGATTTTAAAACAATATTTTTCAAAGACTACCTTGTTGTAGTGGATTTTTTAAACAATATTTTTTCAAGGACTACAACAAGGCGTGGATTTTTTAAAGAATAATTTTTCAAGGACTACAACAAGGCGTGGATTTTTTAAAGAATATTTTTTCAAGGACCAATACAATATTTTTCCCAGGACTATTATAAGGCGTGGATTTTTTAAAGAATATTTTTTCAACGACGAATACAAGGCGTGGATTTTTTCAAGGACCAATACAAGGCGTGGATTTTTTAAAGAATATTTTTTCAACGACCAATACAAGGCGTGGATTTTTTAAAGAATATTTTTTCAAGGACCAATACAAGGCGTGGATTTTTTAAAGAATATTTTTTCAAGGACCAATACAAGGCGTGGATTTTTTAAAGAATATTTTTTCAAGGACCAATACAAGGCGTGGATTTTTTAAAGAATATTTTCTCAACGACCAATACAAGGCGTGGATTTTTTAAAGAATATTTTTTCAAGGACCAATACAAGGCGTGGATTTATTAAAGAATATTTTTTCAAGGACCAATACAAGGCGTGGATTTTTTAAAGAATATTTTTTCAACGACCAATACAAGGCGTGGATTTTTTAAAGAATATTTTTTCAACGACCAATACAAGGCGTGGATTTTTTAAAGAATATTTTTTCAACGACCAATACAAGGCGTGGATTTTTTAAAGAATATTTTTTCAACGACCAATACAAGGCGTGGATTTTTTAAAGAATATTTTTTCAACGACCAATACAAGGCGTGGATTTTTTAAAGAATATTTTTTCAACGACCAATACAAGGCGTGGATTTTTTAAAGAATATTTTTTCAACGACCAATACAAGGCGTGGATTTTTTAAAGAATATTTTTTCAACGACCAATACAAGGCGTGGATTTTTTAAAGAATATTTTTTCAACGACCAATACAAGGCGTGGATTTTTTAAAGAATATTTTGTCAACGACCAATACAAGGCGTGGATTTTTTAAAGAATATTTTTTCTACGACCAATACAAGGCGTGGATTTTTTAAAGAATATTTTTTCAACGACCAATACAAGGCGTGGATTTTTTAAAGAATATTTTTTCAACGACCAATACAAGGCGTGGATTTTTTAAAGAATATTTTTTCAAGGACCAATACAAGCGTGGATTTTTTAAAGAATATTTTTTCAAGGACCAATACAAGGCGTGGATTTTTTAAATAATATTTTTTCAAGGACCAATACAAGGCGTGGATTTTTTAAAGAATATTTTTTCAAGGACCAATACAAGGCGTGGATTTTTTAAAGAATATTTTTTCAAGGACCAATACAAGGCGTGGATTTTTTAAAGAATATTTTTTCAAGGACCAATACAAGGCGTGGATTTTTTAAAGAATATTTTTTCAAGGACCAATACAAGGCGTGGATTTTTTAAAGAATATTTTTTCAAGGACCAATACAAGGCGTGGATTTTTTAAAGAATATTTTTTCAAGGACCAATACAAGGCGCGGATTTTTTAAAGAATATTTTTTCAAGGACCAATACAAGGCGTGGATTTTTTAAAGAATATTTTTTCAAGGACCAATACAAGGCGTGGATTTTTTAAAGAATATTTTTTCAAGGACCAATACAAGGCGTGGATTTTTTAAAGAATATTTTTTCAAGGACCAATACAAGGCTTGGATTTTTTAAAGAATATTTTTTCAAGGACCAATACAAGGCGTGGATTTTTTAAAGAATATTTTTTCAAGGACCAATACAAGGCGTGGATTTTTTAAAGAATATTTTTTCAAGGACCAATACAAGGCGTGGATTTATTAAAGAATATTTTTTCAAGGACCAATACAAGGCGTGGATTTTTTAAAGAATATTTTTTCAAGGACCAATACAAGGCGTGGATTTTTTAAAGAATATTTTTTCAAGGACCAATACAAGGCGTGGATTTTTTAAAGAATATTTTTTCAAGGACCAATACAAGGCGTGGATTTTTTAAAGAATATTTTTTCAAGGACCAATACAAGGCGTGGATTTTTTAAAGAATATTTTTTCAAGGACCAATACAAGGCGTGGATTTTTTAAAGAATATTTTTTCAAGGACCAATACAAGGCGTGGATTTTTTAAAGAATATTTTTTCAAGGACCAATACAAGGCGTGGATTTTTTAAAGAATATTTTTTCAAGGACCAATACAAGGCGTGGATTTTTTAAAGAATATTTTTTCAAGGACCAATACAAGGCGTGGATTTATTAAAGAATATTTTTTCAAGGACCAATACAAGGCGTGGATTTATTAAAGAATATTTTTTCAAGGACCAATACAAGGCGTGGATTTTTTAAAGAATATTTTTTCAACGACCAATACAAGGCGTGGATTTTTTAAAGAATATTTTTTCAACGACCAATACAAGGCGTGGATTTTTTAAAGAATATTTTTTCAACGACCAATACAAGGCGTGGATTTTTTAAAGAATATTTTTTCAACGACCGATACAAGGCGTGGATTTTTTAAAGAATATTTTTTCAACGACCAATACAAGGCGTGGATTTTTTAAAGAATATTTTTTCAACGACCAATACAAGGCGTGGATTTTTTAAAGAATATTTTTTCAACGACCAATACAAGGCGTGGATTTTTTAAAGAATATTTTTTCAACGACCAATACAAGGCGTGGATTTTTTAAAGAATATTTTTTCAAGGACCAATACAAGGCGTGGATTTTTTAAAGAATATTTTTTCAAGGACCAATACAAGGCGTGGATTTTTTAAAGAATATTTTTTCAAGGACCAATACAAGGCGTGGATTTTTTAAAGAATATTTTTTCAAGGACCAATACAAGGCGTGGATTTTTTAAAGAATATTTTTTCAAGGACCAATACAAGGCGTGGATTTTTTAAAGAATATTTTTTCAAGGACCAATACAAGGCGTGGATTTTTTAAAGAATATTTTTTCAAGGACCAATACAAGGCGTGGATTTTTTAAAGAATATTTTTTCAAGGACCAATACAAGGCGTGGATTTTTTAAAGAATATTTTTTCAAGGACCAATACAAGGCGTGGATTTTTTAAAGAATATTTTTTCAAGGACCAATACAAGGCGTGGATTTTTTAAAGAATATTTTTTCAAGGACCAATACAAGGCGTGGATTTTTTAAAGAATATTTTTTCAAGGACCAATACAAGGCGTGGATTTTTTAAAGAATATTTTTTCAAGAACCAATACAAGGCGTGGATTTTTTAAAGAATATTTTTTCAAGGACCAATACAAGGCGTGGATTTTTTAAAGAATATTTTTTCAAGGACCAATACAAGGCGTGGATTTTTTAAAGAATATTTTTTCAAGGACCAATACAAGGCGTGGATTTATTAAAGAATATTTTTTCAAGGACCAATACAAGGCGTGGATTTATTAAAGAATATTTTTTCAAGGACCAATACAAGGCGTGGATTTATTAAAGAATATTTTTTCAAGGACCAATACAAGGCGTGGATTTTTTAAAGAATATTTTTTAAAGGACCAATACAAGGCGTGGATTTATTAAAGAATATTTTTTCAAGGACCAATACAAGGCGTGGATTTATTAAAGAATATTTTTTCAAGGACCAATACAAGGCGTGGATTTTTTAAAGAATATTTTTTCAAGGACCAATACAAGGCGTGGATTTTTTAAAGAATATTTTTTCAAGGACCAATACAAGGCGTGGATTTTTTAAAGAATATTTTTTCAAGGACCAATACAAGGCGTGGATTTATTAAAGAATATTTTTTCAAGGACCAATACAAGGCGTGGATTTTTTAAAGAATATTTTTTCAAGGACCAATACAAGGCGTGGATTTTTTAAAGAATATTTTTTCAAGGTGAGTTAAGGTCATTGATGTCCTTCAAACCCATATCCTCATATTTTTTAATCCCATATTAAAGAACATTCTCTTTGAATTCGATTTAGTATTGTGTAAGGTATTTTGTTGTCTTTCAATTTTTGTTATTTTTATTTCACACTTCCACGTATGGATTACTGCTATTCAGTACTCACTCATCGTCTTGGATATTTATGTACTTCTAACATGGAATGGTTACGGCACAGTGTTTAAGAAACGACATTTATGTACTTCTAACATGGAATGGTTACGGCACATTGTTTAAGAAACGACATTTGAATTGAAGGATTTCTTTATTATGCTTAAAAGTATTAAAGTATTATTCCAAAATACTGTACACCATTACGAACCCTTTTAAGTATCCCATTGTAGTCGGTAAACACTTTATGGGTGAGTATTGTAAGGTATTTATTATTATTGTGATGGTCTGTGATGTTGTGTGTATGTGTTTAGTTACACTTTTATTGTTAATGGTGCACTTTGAACCACAGCAACGATTGAATGTGTATCATAAAAAATCCTCGCATTCGCAAGAAGGGTTCTTCACGTAGTAGTTCGTAGCTCAATTTAGGTGCTTTCATTTATATTTTATAAATGACTTTTCAACATGCAGACCTGGTAATATTTTTTCTGTAAATTACGAAATATCGAACATTTTCAATTGTATGAAGTTAACAGAGACACATGTACACACACCCACACTCAAGGATCTCATCGACTGGGGATTGTTGTTTGTGAAAATCTGTTTTGAATTTAGTTGGAGGGAAATAGTTGTAAATTGCTTATCTGGTGAAGGTTTTTGTGTTTTTGTTTTTTGGACTTTCGTAAAAATTACAGTAATTGAGTTTTACTAATATGAAATTTAAATTGAAGTATTTAAATTGAAGTTGAGATTTTGTTTTTGAAAACGTTTTTCTTTTATCTACTTTACCAATATGGCTAGTGGTTTTATGTTGATATGATGTGTAATTGGAGTAGTCAATAAAATAATTTATTCATATAAAAAGGAAGTGCTGCTTTTCCAAGACCCGTCATCCCTCGCTTAGTGAAAATTGCAACTAAAATCTAAATTAATCAAATCAAAAACGATTAAAAAGGATGTTAGGTTCGTCCGGACGAACTTTTTATACCCTCCATCATGAGGATTCAAAATATCTAAAATTAATGGGGGCTTTTAAGAGAAATTTCATGTTATGATAAGACCTTTAACATGCCGAAAAAGATTTAAAAAGGATTAGTTAAATTTTCAAAATACCTAATAGGCTACCGTTATATGTTGCTATACAAAAAATGAGGAACGATGTTGATAATAGTTTGTAGTCATCCTGTGGCATGTGGCATAATTGTTTTAAACCACATATTCTCCAAATGTTATTATTCAATAACAAGCAAAAAACTCAATTATCCTATGACCGTCATTTTAGAAAAAAGTAAGGTCCAATCACACCTCTGGACCAAAGAGCACAGCAAACTGTGAGTTTTTCAAGATGTAATATTCTCTCTTCAATTGCTTGAGGATTGTCAGAATTCCAAAACGACAATTTTGTTTATTAACATACCCACCGAGTGAGAAATGTGTTATATCGCTGAAGAAAATTTTGTCGACAAGTTGGCTTCCACCGCCTCTTGTCCAAGATCCCTTTCCACGCATTTACGACGTTATGACAGGTCAGCTGGTTTCAATGTTTGCATGCGCTAGACTTTATATGGATGTAGGTATAGATCTGAATACAAAATACGTCATTATGTGCCAAAAGAAAACATAACCCCCTCTTAAAGCACGATATGTGGCTGTGTTAGAAGCAAAAATTTTTTGCAGAAGATTTTGAACGTTTTTATCCGTTGATAGATAGTTACGTGATCAATTTTCGTCAATTTCGGACTTTTAACTGAAAAGTAAAAATTATTTTAAAATCATCGTTTGACAGATATCGAATTCCAGACCCATACTTTTTTTAAGGACCCAATACAAGGCGTGTATTTTATAAAGAATATTTTTTTAAGATGGCACCCAAGGCGTGCATTTGTTTAAAGCATTTTTAAAGGTCTCAAAAGAGTATTTAAAGGTCTTGTGACGTGGGTTTTTTAAAGATTTCAACAGGCCTCTAGACGTTGATTATTTAAGGATTTTATAATCCTAGCTCTATCAGTTCATCCAAAATTCAGTATGTACGAAATTAAGTACAATTTAGTACCCATAAGTATAAATTTTCAAAACTACATCTATACCCCAATCCTACACTCCAACAGTAACCCTATTTCCAAATTTCAGTGTTCTAGCTCTATCGGTTCCCCCAAATCCACATTTGTTACCATTTTGTACATATTAGTACACATTTCCAAATGCTACACATTCCGATGCTACACCCAAACAGTGACCCTAACTCCAAATTTCAGGATTCCACCTTTATTGATTTACCAAAATTTAAAATGTACCAAATTTAGTACACATTTCCAAAAGTTTAAAAACCTTCTACAAACCCCAATCCTACACCCCAACAGTGATTCTGACGTGAAATTTCAAGATTCCAGCTCTATCGGTTCACTCAAATGCAAATTGTACCAATTATAGTACGATTTAGTACTTTTCGTACACATAAGTAAAAAAATTTCAAAACCACGTACATATACCAATCCCACACTCCGACGGAAATATTAATTTCAAATTTCAGGATTCCAACTCCATCCTTTCAAATTGTACCAATTTTAGTAACGTTTTGTACTTACTGACTAAACATTTCCAAAACCACCTCCTAATATCGACCCTACTTCTCAACCTTGATTCGCATTCAAGTTTTTGTTCTATCCGTTCACATGCTACGAAATTGTTACAAATTTAGTAAATTTTAGTACTTTCGGATACTTATAGTTCAAATGTCCTTTAAAATATTTTTCGTGCCGTTTGAATTTCCAAAGACCCAGCCTTATCTGACACCTTTGGACTCACCCGAAATTTCAAGAATGATATTTAAACGAATCTAGATTGGATTTGTATTTTTAGGGACTTTTAAAAACACCTCAGCGTTATTTTTCTAAGACCATGACCTCCGATTTTTTATAGAATTTCAAAGTCGCTTAGTATCGACTTTATGGAAGACTTTAAATGAATTCATAAAAGTCCCTATTCATCGGCTATTTGCGCTTAGCATAACATTTTTGATGAAGTTTTAATGCATTTGTCTTCTAAATTCATTTGACTTCTAAATTTTGAATGCGGTGGTGTTAACAATAACAACAAAAAGACAAAAGGCGATATATGAAAACAGGTAAATTAAAAAAAAAATATGTTTGGTTTTGCTTAAATTTTTTGGTGTTTTGAAAAAGGGGAGTTTTTGTAAATATTTCGAGGTGATCGAATCGGAATTGCAAATTTAACCTTGCGCCGGAGGGGCTACTCATTGCTCCCAAAACAACATTTATCTACTAAACTTTCAAACCAAATAGCCAAAACAAAATTTACAAAAACTCCCCATATTCTTTATGTAAAACTTTTCTTCAAATCATAATTTCATATGCAGCAATGTTTAGCATAAATTCTTGTGCTGTTATGACATTCACGTTCGTAGAAAATTTAGTTTTCTTTGAAAACATATAATTTTGTCCAGTCCCGTCCCCGCCCCCATTGCTGCTGCGACCAAAAGCAAAAGAATTTCTCATATTTTATTGAACTCGTTGCAAGTTGTTTGTTTGCTTTGTTGCCTGCCACCCCACATTCGCTTATATAAAATGCAATACAATATTCAAACTCTTTTCCTCGAAGCCCTGTGGGGGGTGGTGTTGTGGTTACGCTTGGTTCGCTTTGTTACGTTACGAATATTGTGTTTTGTTTTCTAAATTCGATTTACAAAACAGTTATATTTTGCATTGACTCGTTTGCCAGAAGGCTTCAGCGAGTGTACCTGTGCATGGTGATATCGGATGATTTGGGTAAACTAAGCAGAAGTTACAACGTAGGATTGCATGCAAAAAAAATGTCATTGAAAAATTTATTAGAGAAGGGAGTAATGGCGGGGCTATCAGGTTTGATATGGTCTTAGGTAATTTGTATATATTTGGATTTCCTCGAAATGTCCCCATTTTTAATATTAAATAACTAAGTAAATCTATTTGTTTTTTTTCGAAAAATATCATAGATTTATTAAATATATTTTTTCATTGACTACCAAGACGTGGATTTATTTAAAAATATTTTTTCGAACGGTTATCTATAAATGGTAATTCCAAGTGCCCAATCAAATGGTGAATACAAATTCTTCCCACAGTATAAAAGCTTTTATATATTCACCATGAATGTTTGGTTGTTGTCTGTACTTATTCAATTGTGAAGCAGTCCCAACATTATAAACTAGTTTTACTATAAAATATTAAATTTATTGGTCTGTTCCCGTACTCCAAGAATCTACTACTTTTTACTACGATAACGAATTTTCCTTTATGATATCGAAGAAAATAGTAAAATCTAGTAGATTCTTGCAGTACGGGAACAGACCATATATGTTAATAAATCCAAAGTATAATTTCTAAAAAAATCGTTGGAATGAATTCCAAAAATATACCACAATTTATTTCTTTCTTGATTTCATTTATTATTTTTTTCTTATCTTCTCCAATACCAATGGAATATTTTGAAATCTATTCATTGTAAAGAATTGCAAACCATACACATCCACCTCATCACTACTCAATACTGCATCAATCATTTCAACCCCCTTCTTCACAGCATATTCCTTAAATTGTCCTTCACCCAAATCATTCTGGCGACGATATTCCTCTAAATCTCCCGTGGACATTTGAATTTTCGTTATACGCAATATTGCCTCCAACATTCGTAAATTATCTGGAACAAATATACCCACTAATATGGGGATTTTTATATTTCTTCTGCGACACTTTTTTATAAAATCAATAATCGGTTGTGATGAAAAACAAATTTGTGTTATTATAAAATCGGCACCGGCTTGAACCTGAAATAAAATAAAGACAACAATAAAATTATTGTTTATTAAAATTAATTGAATGGTGGTGACAATAATGATGCAATATACAAATAAAGTGAACAAAAACAAGCAAAACATGACAATTGAGAGCGCCTTAATCGGTGGTACTAGCAGGGGATTTTTTTTTTTTTTTTTTGTTAAACACTTGTTTGGTGTTGTTTTTTTACGCATGTTATTGTTTTGGGATTTATAGTTGTAAACGTTTATTCTCCAAAGAAAATTTAATACTTTATTTAAAATTGCCCTAATGCATTTGTCACTATTATTGATTGCTTTTGCAATTCATTCACTGGGTTAATGGTTAACGAGGAAAGCTTATTGGTACTTGCGAAGATCATTTAAAGTCTTAACATTTGATATATACATAAAATATACAGTCAACTCCACAATTTGTATATTTTAATCAAAACAGTAGGCCCCATCCCAGTTCTTTTATTTTATAAAACTAGGTTTTATTAGTGGGAAATGTGGCAAAGAGGTAAGGCAGGTTAGATTATAGTTTTGGATCTCGCCACAGATCGTCTTTACATTTATCTTTTAAAAATCGGTCTTGAAAAAACAATTATAAAAATACTACGATTGATGAGTCCTTAAAAAGATATTGTTTTAGTTCTTGAAAAAATAATTTGTAAAATTTCTTCACTTTATTAGTCTTTGAGTTTTTTTTTTTTAAATCTACGCCTTGTCCTTGAAAAATAATTTGTAAAAATTATCATTGAAAAAAAAATATTTTGTTTTTGAGAAATAGTCAGGCTTAATCCCAGTTTGTTGTTTTTATAAAAAAACAACTATTTATTAGTGGGGAAAGTATGGCATTGTCCGCCGAGGGGTAAGGCAGGGAAGATTGTAGTTTCGGATCTCGCCACTGATCCTCATCAGTTCCCTTAGTTTTTTGTTGGGATATTCTCCCCAGAAGTTATTAATAGCTTCTTTACAAAAAACATTTCAAATCCAAATGTCTCTTGTGACAATTCGAAGTTCTTACGTTACCAGCGATACGACCCCAATGAGAAGTTTGTTTCGTTGGCGCCTGACTTCGTGGTCAACAAGGCATTTGCACACAACTACAATACATTTCCCACTGCTATGTGTCGTCACTTTGTGACGAGTGCACATAACGTTGTTGTTGGTATTGCTAGTTAAAGCAATAAACCAAACAGTATGACCGTGCCTCGTCTACAACAAACTGGGATTAAGCCTGACTATTTTGCAAAAACAAAATACAAATGGTATCCTAAATAACCCGCCAACACTACTGAAAAAAAAAAAAACATTTTAAAAATCTACGCCTTATAATTCTTAAAAATATAATTTGTAAAAATTCTACGCTTTATTAGCCATTGAAAAACTATTTTTTAAACCAGTGAGCGGAACAGTATAGTCGGACGGGTCCCATCATATGATACCACGAAAATCTACTTTCTGTGGTTCTATATTGTGATCTTGGGCGCGATATTTGCACCTTCTTAACCGACTAGAGGTCAACAAATACTACTAATATTCAGTGCAGCCCTTCTAATTACTTGTCCAGATTCACTTTGTGTTGTGATGTTCGGCTTTCAATTGTGTTTTCAGACCACTTCATCCAAAAATACCATAGAAAATTATAGAAGTTGTCCTTGACCATACCTGGATCCTCATGTACATTTTTAAAGCGATCAGCGCCATATTTCCTTCCTGTAGTGTGGTAATGGGTTATTAAATAAATATTTAAGTTCAACTCCCACATCCGAGTCGATTTAAAGATCAACCACTCCTATTGGATATACTATGAACTTCTCGGGTCTGTGTCCTTCAGGAGTAAATATATACGCTATAGAATACAAATTTTGTCATTTTTTACACAAAAGTCAGAGCCCATTTGACCCGCTAAATATTGACCGATCTTTATCAAAGCTGCCATGCGTATTCGTTTGTTCGATCCCCTTCTCTTGATTCTCCACGAGGTTTGGGCCATAATTGCGGTTTTTGGTCCATTTCATCCCCTAAATATTAACCGGTCTTTACCAAAAACAATAGGGGTCTTCATTGGCCAGAGTTCATCTTGCGTAAAAAATTTAGGGAAGATTGGTCCATAACTGTTGGCTGTATCGTATTTACAAATTATAATGAATAGACGGACAGACGGATGGACACACATGTCTAGATCGACTCAGCTAGTCGAGATATGACGATCGGTATATTTAAAGGTGGGTCTAGGTCCAATATTTCGCGGCGTTACAAACTCTTGGGGCTGCACAAAGCTATAATACCCTGACAACAAAGTTGTGTAGGGTATGAAAATCAACGCTTTGATTTAGTACTAAAAAAAATGTTTGGAAAAAATCCACGCATTGTTGAAGTAATTGAAAAATTAGTTTTTAAAAAATTCCTGCCTTGTAGTCTTCCAAAAAAGATTCTTAAAAAATCTACGGTTATGGTAGCCCTTGAAAATGATTATTTAACAATCGGCCGTTATGTCCTTAGTCCTTAAAAAAATCCTTTAACAAATCCACGGTTATGTAAGTCCTTGAAAACAGATTCTTTAAAAGATTCACGCTTGTGTAAAGTCATTGAAAAAATATTTTAAAAAATCAACTCTTATGCGATGTTCTTGAGAAAAATATTTTTTATAAATCCGATCATATTGCAATTCCAATAATATTAACCCTACGGTCAATAACCAAAAAAGTATACGTAGATCAATAACCGTGGTACATTTGTACCCATTCAAAGATTGCTCGGTAACTCATTAAAAAATTGGACTATCGTGAGGTTTTTTGTTTTAAATTAGTCTATACGGATCTGATCTAGATGTAGGAACTCAAAATTATATATACATTAAAATAATATATATTTAAATCCATGCTTAAATGATAATCTATCTAAAACAATCATAGTAAATTCGTCATAGCTTTCGAATGGATTAAGCTTTTTTAGTTATTTTTTTTATTGGGATCTTATTTAGGTGTTCCCTAACGCCTCTGCAAATTTTTGTGGCCCTAGACAACATGGGGCCATCAGGGCGACTCGTGGAATTCAGTAACTCCCTTGGTTTTCCTTTGGTATACAGGGACTAAAACAATTATTATTGCCAATTATTCACATTTTATGAGATTTGAGATTGTGATTGGCGCATTTTTAACATAATTTAATACTTTAAAACTTTATTTAATGATAGCTTATATATGTACGCCAATTTAGGATTGTAATAAATCAGACTAATTCGATTATAGAAAAAGTTTCAGGCCCAATATAAAGAGTAATTGGAAAATTACGGACAATAATCATTGTTTTTGTCCCTGTATGCCAAGGGAAAACCAGGGTAGTTACTGACTTCCACGAGTCGCCCTGATGGCCCCATGTTGTCTAGGGCCACCAAAATTTGCAGAGGGGTTGATGAACACCAAAATAAGATTCCAATAAAAAAATAACTAAAAAAGCTTAACCCATTCGAGAGCTATAACGAATTTACTATGTTTGTTTTAGATATATTATCATTTAAGCATGGATTTAAATATATATTATTTTAATGTATATATAATTTTGAGTTCCTACATCTAGACCAGATCCGTATAGACTAATTTAAAACAAAAAAGCTCACGATAGTCCAGTTTTTTAATGAGTTACAGAGATATCTTTGGATGGGTACAAATGTACCTCGGTTATTGATCTACGTAGGTAATAACTTTAAAAAATTTTAAAAATTATATATATGGAAAATATTTATAATTTTTTTCATCGATTATATGTGAAAATACCTCAAGAATGATTCCACAAAATTTGATCCAAATATCTCCATTATTAAACATTTTACAGCAATTTTATTCAAAAAAAGGTACAAATGTACCCGGTTATTGACCGTAGGGTTAAAAAAATTCGAGCTAAAATAATCCTTGGAAAAATATTTGAAAATTATTTTTAAGAAATCCGAGCTCTAATAGTCATTGAAAAATATTTCTTAAAAAATCCAAGCATAATAGCCCTTGGAATTTTTTTTAAGAAATCTAAACTCCAATAGCCCTTGAAAAAATATTTGTAAAATCCGATCTATAATAGTCCTTTAAAAAATATTTATATTAAATCCAAGCATAGCAAGTCTATGAAAAATAATATTTAAAATATCAAAGCTCTAATAGTCCTTGAAAAAAATATATTTTTTTAAATCCGAGCTTTTATAGTCCTTGACAAAAATATTTTTAAGAAATCCGAGCTCTAATAGTTCTTGAAAATATAAAATCCTCAAAAGATAATAATTAAAATAATCCACGCTAAAGGATAATCCATAAAATATTTTTTTTTTAAATATCCTTGGTTATGAAAAGTCCATAATTTTTTTTTAATCCACGCTCTAATAGTCCTTGAAAAAATATTTTGACAAATTCACGTTCTAATAGATCTTGAAAATATATTTTTTAACAAATAAAGTCCTTGAAAATATCTTTTAATTCACTTTAAAAAAGGTCTTTTTTTAAATCCATTCATGGCATGTCTTCGACAAATTTTTAATCCACATGACAAGTATTTGAACAAGTTGTACAATCACGCATTGGTGAGTCCTTGAAAAAACATTTATAAAGACCGACGCTTATGACAAAAACGAAAAAATTAAAGGCACATCTATGGTAATGTCAGCAAAAATATGTTTAAAAAAATTGCCCATTGTCTAGTCCATTAAAAAGATCTACCCAAGAGAACTGTTTGTAAAAAATCTATGCCAATGGAAAATTCTTTATACGCATAAAAAATTACGCCCTTGGAAAATATTATTTGAAAAAAATTGGAGGGTTTCATATCGAACATCTACTGATAAGGATAAAATTGCATGTCTGGTAAAATTTTAGATCTCCCGAAAACCTCAAATTATTCTTCTATACATCGAAAACTTCTATAGACAGAAGACCTTCTATTATTCTGAGGCATCGCAAACGGACCTCGTATGTAACATTATAATATATTTTTTTTATGAAAACTTACCTTCTTCTCTAAATTCCCTATATCCTCATCCATCGATTTACATTCTGGATGACCCTCGGGATAGCCTGCTACGCCAATGCTTATAGAATCTAAACCATAAACAAATGATAACAAAAAAATATTATTTATTTACAGATACTCAAAATTACTACTACAATTTTCTTATCAGATGTAAACAATTTTGTTTTTTTGCTGACATGCAATAACGGCAATTCATTATTAAAACAAAATATAAAATATATATTTTTTTCAAACATACCACCTCGTATTCTACGAATTGCCTCAACCAATTCCGATGAATGCTGATACTGTTGGTCCTTATCAAAATAATCTCCTCGTATAGAGAGAACGTTGGAAAAATCCATTTGTAAAAATTCTCTTAGTCTTTGTTCGGTTAGACAATAACATGACAGGTGAGGCATTACTCTCACATGACGATTTAATTTGTGGGCCAGTCGTATGGCTTCTATTTCATGCAGGTTTTCTATATTACAATAATCCATGCCCAACCATACAATGGAGGTGAACAGCGGTAGTAGCGGACCCAAGGCATTATAATCTAGCAGCACATTTGGATTATATGTACGTGCCAATATTTCAATGCCATAAAAGAATTCTTCATTGCGGATCTTCTCATTTATCACATTCCTTAAAAGTCTTTGATCAGCTGCTGTTTTTGATGTCTCATTTTCGAAAGACAGTGTTTGTTGTTGTGGCTCTGTGAATGCAACATTCATTTCATAGTATTTGGTAGATGTTTTTGGAGTTGGCAGTACATGGGCACCCTGAGCCGGTGTGGGACCCAGAGATTGCATAGTCATATTATTATTTTGTATACTCATTGTTGTTGTTAGCTGTTTGTTTTTCTGCATTTGTTGTGTTGGATCTTTCAGCTGCTGCGTGTTTTGTCTCAACTTCGTGATGCGATCAGCTGAGCGTAATACTCCCCTACGACTACCGATTGAAGTGCTTGCCGATAGCGTACTAAATACGCAAACTGGAATAATAAGAGTAAATATACGATGTTTGATTGCGTCAAAGCTCATTTCGTTACTAAGCTTTCTCACAATTAATTTGTAAATATAAATACCACGGGGAGATCTATTGAAGTGCAATTTTGGCGGGAATTTTTTCGTTCGTTTTTTTTTAATTATTGTAAATATTTTTGAACCATGTTTCTAATAGTTTTTTGTTTTTTGAACTTTAGCGTATCAAAGAACATTTTTACTTAGTCATGGTGGTTTAACAAGTAATTTGTATTTTTAAAATAAATCCCATTTTGAGCTTCCGGATAGAGGGCTGTGTCATTTAAAGTCAAGTGGGAATCCCCCATGTCAGAGTCGTAAAGGTCAGTGTTGAAAAATTAAATGCTTACAAAAATAAGAATTGAACAGGATTTAAACATATTAGTTGAAGAAATTTATTTTATTACCGGAAAATGGAGAATCCAAAAAACTGTCAAATATACTGGGCACTATAAGATAGAGGAAGTACTAAGCTATTAATTAAAATACATTGCAATTATTTCTGTGTCGTTACGCATTCAAAATTTATGTAAAGTTAGCAGCATTTGCAAACACTTGTCGTCAGCGCCATCTATTGAGTCGCATATGCAAACTTTAAACTCTTTTGACCAACTGTAAATATTTGAATGAAATTGGTGCCATGTGAAAGGTATAATTTACAGGTGCTTACGTAGTCATTTTTGGTGTATTTCCGAGTCGATTTATAGGCCACAAGCCAAACATCACAGCACAATCCAAGGTGAAGGGAATCTGGATAAGTAATTAGCAAGGATGTACTGAATATTGGGAATATTCGGAAAATATGTCAGTGTAAGGTATAGGTGCTGTTGATCTCTAATCGGTCAAAAGAGTGTAATTATCACGAAATATTGCCCAGGCACGAAAAAACATCCGCAGAAAGATGGAGTTCCGTGGTAGTTGTGTAGGGTATCGTATGGTCGGCCCGCCCGACTATACTGCTCCGAGATTGAGATTTTATTTAATGTGCGTTTTAAAAATTAATTACTGGTTATAGTAAAGTAGACAAATTACGCTTTTATGTGACACCAGACTCGAAAAACTGATGTGACAGATTTTAATAATGTCCATCATTAGATGGCGCTGACGAATGGTTTATAAAATTGCACAAATCATTTGTTTTGGGCCAGAACATTTTTCGTAGTGCAGATATTGAAGTAAAATTGGTATCATATGAAGGGTGCAATCATATAATTGTAAAAGAAATAAAATTTTAAAATTTGTTCTTACGGGATATCTAATAAAGTTTTAAATATTAGTTTTTCACTATTCTGTTACCATGTCAACTCCAGCAATCACTCTTGAAAGCTATTACAAAGATATTCCAAACTACACATATACGATTTATTTCTACCTCTGTCTTAACGCGTTCAAATGTTATGAATAATCCCAGAAAACTGTAACTTTCCGGAAAAATGCCAACTCTCTCGAACAGTGTTAGATATTGTAGGATAGTGAATGTTCAAAGCTATGCATACCCATTTGAATTAATTCTGTGCCATTAATCATTAAAAAGGCATGAAAAACGTCTGGTACCTTTGATTTTCAGTTAAAATGGTAACACTTGCCGTCAGCGCCATCTATTGAATGCATAGATCCAAAAACCGATCATTAAAAATTTAAACCTCATATATTTTCGCCATAACTTTTGATATATTTCTAATATGGAATTTAGTATCGATTAATTTTCTTTAATTTACCTCAGTAATGATTTTGTTATACAAATTATTTTCTAGGCATAGTAATGTAAACTATTTAAGCTTTCAGGTGCCACCAGTTTCGTAGAGATGCTCAAAAGTAATACACTTTGTATGCTGGGCTTAAAAATTGATGTGCCTGATTTGAATTAGCCCATCAATAGATGACGTTGACGACATGATCTTAAAATCTTCATTTCTTTTCGTCACAACTTTTTTCATATTGCAGATATTAAAATGAAAATGGTGTCATATGAAAGGTACAATTGTATAATTTGTTGTGAATTAAATAAATTAAAAAATAGGCTTTGAAGAATTAGTTTTCACTTTCCTATAACAGTAGCAACTCTTCAAAAACCTCATTAAACCCGTTTGCAAAGAAGATATTATAAGCTAAAAATATCCGTTTGTCTATGTATCGTTACGCGTTCCAAAGTTGTGAAGAATCCCAAAAAACTGTATTTTTTTTAACAAGGAGAGTTCCATTTGTCATGCGTAGATTAAAAACTCGGTTATGTAAAATTTAAAACCTTATTTGTTTTTTCTAAAACTTTTGACATACTGTATTTAAATAAAATTGGTGTCATATGAATGTTACAATTCATATTCTTGTAAAATAACAAAAAATTTAATTAAGAATTTTTATCTGGTTATATTAAATTAGATTATTTACTCATTCATATGACACAATTTTTGTTGAAATGCGATAATCGTTTCAAAAGTTATACACTTAGAAGTTTGGATTAAAAAAACTGATTTGGATTATTTGAATCATGGCCAGCAATAGATGGCGCTGACGACGGGTCTACGAAAATTGCATAACTCATTTATTTTTGCTATAACTTTTTTCGTATTACTGGTATTCAAATGAAAGTGGTGTCATATGAAAGGTGTTATCGTATACCATTTAGTGAAATAAACAGAATTTCTAAATTAGTTGAATATATTAGTTTCAGTATTAGGTTTTTAGATCCCGTGTATCTTTGGACTAAAATCGTTTCAGACAATGGATGTCTACCTGATTGGCGAGTAACCGATTTCCTCCAAACTTTGTACATCGTAATATTTCTTCTAAACATGAATCAAGTTCGAACATGCAGAATGTCGGTTCACTTCTTCTGGTGTCTCCCACAAAAAAACGGACGGGTTATCCGATTTCAACCAAACTTTTTTACCAGGCCTGTATAATTTTGAATGACGGTAATTTTGAAAACTTTTAAATCTCATATGAAGCAAACGGAATATAATTTTTCATCGAAACTTTGCATATTGTAATATGTTTACCTTATATAGATCAAGTTCGAGGATGGGATTCGTCCTACTCTCCTTCTGGTACCATCCCTCATTTTGCAAACCTGTAACTTTACTTTGAAACGAAGTGCTTAACCGATTTAATTCATTGTTTTCACATCGTAATATTTTTTCAAATCAACTTTGAATCCGAATATTGGGGGTCTATATGTCAACCTATGAATTTCAAAAAACTACTTACATACATGATTTGCACACCATTTAGTACTTTTCGTACACATAAGTATAAATTTCCTAACGTACCTACATGTTCTACACCTCGACGTCAATGTTAATTTTAAACTTCATGTTTCCTCCCCATCCGTTCGTCCAAATGCAAATTGTACCAAATTTAGTACTGTTTGGTACATTTAGTACATTAGTACTTTTCGGATACTTTTGGTTCGAAATTCCAAAAAAACTATCCTACACTCTCATGCCAAACGTTAGAGTTCTAGCTGGTACTTGGTACTTTTCAATCAATCTTGGGAGATTTTCATGTTCAGGTAATAGGCGCCTATAATCGAGCAGGAATATGCTTCGGTTTTTCGTTGAATTGAAATGCAAATATCTCAGCAGCTACTTAACCGATATTTATAAAATTTGTAGAATCGGTTAGCAAAAATACGGAGGTTTTATTAAGTAATGATAGTCCATGTTATTACATTTATAAATAGTGATTTTTTAACTATTATCTTTTAGGCAACACTTTTATTAACAATTTCCACACATTTCACTGTCAAACATCATCGGTTTGGTGTATAATTTAACGATGAATAAAAACGAACAACGCTTTCAAAACGTTGAATTCTATCATCATAAGGTGTGCTCTGTTAAGAAAGTTCATCGCACGCTTCTTCCACTTAATGATTGTACAATCGACCCACTGAAGCGGCTATTCGGGGCATTACATAACCAACATTTATAGATATTTTATAGAGTTTGTATTATGCTCAATAAAATATCTCACATGCATCGGCCAGTATTAATGATGACCACAATTGGACGTCTAGACCATATCCTTATATCAACCCTACTTCTTACACTTTATTCGCATTCCAAATTTCAAGTTTTTAACTAAAATTTAGTACTTTTCGGATCAATATAGTTCGGATGTCCAAAACCCCTTTGGTACATCAATCCTACATCATTGACCCTCATTCCAAATTTACCTGCTCGACCGGTTTGCCAAATACAAAAACTACCATTTGTATTTAGTACATTTTGTGCTGTTCTAGTACAAATTTCCAAAAATCAGCCTTATATGACACCTTCAAACTAAGCGTGACCTTTACCTCCAAATTTCAAGATTTTATCTTCAGCAAATTCGTCTGGGCTTTGATTTGATGAATCGTCAGGAAGTCAGTCAATCACTTTTATCTTTTATTAATTAAGAATTGAAATAAATTAATATAGATAAAATATACAAAAATGTTTCAATCACTTGCCATAATGTTTATTTAATATTCACATGTATTTTATATCCCTTTTTTCGTTTTTTTTTTCTAGGTTGGCGATGACCGATAATAAAGGATACGATGTTATAAATCCAAATAATTGCAGTTTATGATCAGGAACTACATTATCAATCTAACCTACGTAGGTTTTAATAAGTATTTTATAAACAATATATGTATTTAATAACAGTAAAAAATAAAATTCTAAACCGTAAATACAAATGTGTGTTTTTCTTAAATTTTCAAATTGAGATTATAGCTATTGGGGTTGGTTTAAAAAAATTAATTTGCGCCTAAAAGTATGCTCGAGTTCATGAAATCTATAGTTTTGCTAAAAAGGTTGGCAACACTGGCAAAGACATGCAAATAGCGCCATCTATTGATACACCATACCCCTCTGGGCAAAACGATTTTTTCATTTTTACAAAAATGACGAAAACTCGACCACGTTTAAAATAGAAAATTGGAAATTTCGCCATAAATTGACCATGTATACATAAAAAATCGATATGTATGAATTCTCTGTTAATTTTTCTGCATCCCAAAATGCTTTACAATAATATAGGACTTACATTAAGCTTGCAAAATTAAAAATAAAAAGGACATCTTTTTCAATTAACAGGCACATGTTTTTCGTAAATAATGGATACATTTTGAGGGTTTGATATAAAAATACAATATGAAATATGCAGTATTTTAAGCCAGTTACTTATTTTTGAAAAATATTTTAATTTTTTTTTTAAATTGATACTGCAAAAAATTTGACTTACGTTATAGAGGGAGCATTTGTTATAGAATACATAGTATATTAAATTGCTGTCATTTATAGCATTTATTTGGGAGAATTTATTTTTAAGGATTGTATTTCGTCATTATCTATGATACCAATATCATTATTACGTCTGTTGCCATACACAAACTGTGAAGATATTTTAAATTAAATAAAGGAAAACTCGATTAATTTTTCGATCAATACCAGATTTTTGAAGGTTTTGGACAAATAAACCACATTATATATTGACAAAATAAACTTTGTAAGATGCAATTTTTGTAGTGTAATTTTGTGTAGTATATATTGGTGAATTTGTAATATAATCATGTTCCAAGTATAGTCTATGATCGCCACTTCCTTTTGCAGTTGCAAAAAATGCAATTGAATTACAAAATTCGGTTAAAATTGCAATTTTAGTTTTTTAACAACCTGTCAAAAATGAGCAAAATCGACATTTGAGAAAAATGGTTTGGCTCAGACAGGTCATGTGTATCAATAGATGGCGCTATTTGCATGTGTTTGCCAGCGTTGCCAACCACATAGGAAAAATGTAATTTTAGAGCATACTTTTAGGCGAAACCACAAAGCGAATGTTAGATACTAATTATTACACACCTTTTTATACTTACGTTTGCTTATATTTATTACCTTTTATTAGTTGTATTCCCAAAAAAAAAATAAAATAAGCAGTTGGTAATTTATATATTTATTTTTTATAATAATTATTTTTATTATAAAATTTACATATACAATGGTTTTTATGTTGTTTCTTTATGATCATCATTTTAATTTTGGCAAAACATATTTTTTTATTTCAGTAATATTTATATTCCATTTTTACACATTTTTAACCTATTTAATAGCATTGTTTTGTATATAAAAACCAAAAACTATTACACTAAAATATCTAACGGGAAGTTAATGCAATCAATCAATGGATTTCCGAAACATATGTAAAAAAGTTTTTAAAATATATTGTATCTATTTTTGTAGAAAGTTCATGTTTAGTTTTGGTACATGTCAAATGTAAAAGTATTGAATAGATTTTAAAGATATGAGTCGTTTATTTTGAAAATGGTTTAAGTTCATTTTAGGTTCGGATACGATTTTTATATAATCTATCATGTTTAAGGGCACAAATCTGCAAACAAAATTAATACCACATAACAATATTTTTTTTAAACAAATCAACCCCAATCATTTTTAAAATCTCCATATAAGAAAAATGGATTTAAATGACTTTCGTGCCTGGATAAGAGTCGTTTACTTTGAAAGTGCTTTAAGTCCATTTTAGGTTCTGATACAATATAAGAAAATGGATTTAAACGAATTTCAAAATAAACGTATCATATAGTGAAATCCCGGACTTTTTCACACCGTACTCTATCCAGTGAAAACCGTGAAAAACGATTCTAAATTCAATTTCTGAGCGTAGAAAGCGGGACTTAATAACAACATGGATACTGTGAACAGGTTTTGCCTAAATAGTAGTTTAAAATAATTGAACCTATGTGTAGTTCAACCTCGATTATCGAGACTAATAAGCCGGAAACTCCAATATCATGAAATTAAAAATTATTAATAGTTTACGTTATTTGCCTCGGTAATATTTGTAAATATTCAGAGCAACCGATCACCAATAAAATACTATATAAACTAAACAAATTAGTAATTTTTAGGATACACGAGGGCTGAAGCAATTCTAGGACAATTACACCGTATTTAAAGGTACAATCAAATTCCTCTTTTATATTTCCATCCTTAAACTTCCTTGAAAGTTTTTAAAGGCCGTATACAGGAGAAAAAGTTTGACGTTTGCCAAAATACCTCTAACCTTGTATATATGAAGGAAAATCGGAGGACGCCTTATGTTGTGAAGTGTCTCCTATGTATAGATACAAGTTACTAATTCTAATATTTCAACAAAAATTATTTTCGAAAATTTACATTTATTTGAAGTGGTATGTTTTAATTGTCCAGCTAGGCAATAACCATGAGTCCAAGGAAGCAAAAGCAGGATTTTCGAAGAAAAACCTTAGTGTACTAAGAAGCCTTTTAGCAGTCATGATTGTAATCCAATCTTAATCCTTTGACGGATGTTTGGAAGGCAGTTTGGACCCATGATGATGATCTAAAATATAATTAGGGATTTTGGATAAAATCAATGCGAATTTTGTATTTTTATACAATCATCCAGTAGGGAGTTGTAGTGTATTTAACCTTTGACGGATTCCCTCTCTTCAATGGAAGGCAGTTTGAAACCTGAAATATATGATAAGGGATTTTAATTAAAATCAATAAAATTCTATTCGGTTTGTCGATGGGAATTTCGATAGAGATCGTAAGTAAGATAGAGCTTGACATTTTACACATACATTTCCTACATCAAAATTAATTAGATCGGCCTGGGTCAAATCGACCATTTTATTCCTTTAAAATTGAATTAAAAAATGAAGGAGTGAACTGATGGGCCCCATCTTCGAATATGGTCTAGGTTTGAAAAAAGTACTTCAATGTGTGAAGTTTCGGTCAAATCGGACATTGCATTCGCTGGTATTTAGTTAACAAATTTTTAAAATATTGGCACTTTGTGGGGATTGTACTACATTGAGTGGGAAGTACCAGAAGGAGTGGACCGATATTTCTCATCTTCGAACATCATTTAATTCTGGAATAAATATTACGAGGTTCAAATTTTTAAAATATTGGCACTTTGTGGGGATTGGGCTACTTTGAGTGGGAAGTACCAGAAGGAGTGGACCGATATTTCTCATCTTCGAACATCATTTAAGTTTGGAATAAATATTACGAGGTTCAAAGTATGGATGAAATCGGTTACTCCCTTTGATAGTTATCGTAAGCCCCATCCAGATAGACAGGCACACAGATGGGCGAACGGACATTTGTAAATCTACTCCAAATTGTCTGAAACGGATTTGGGCCAAAGAAACATGGGGTGTAAAACCAACATTTCGATAAAGCACATTTTTACCGTATCGAAGTGTATGTACCATCATTAGTCAGAAGGCTGAGGGTATAAAAAACCCTGTCGGCAACAAAATCACCATGGTTTTGTCGCCATACGATCTTAGATAAGTTAAATGCTCGCCTCATGGTGAAGGGTATAAAAAGTTCGGTTCGGAAGAGGTTTTTACTTGTTGTAACAGTTATGACAACGACAAAATTAAACTGAAATTATATAAATAATGCTAGAATAAGACACTATCACAAATTAATACCAAACAGAAACTGCAATTAAAATTTAAATTACATGCCTGTGGAGGACACATACACAAATATATAAATAAATGATAATTATAAAAAACATCAGTTGAAAATTAGAAAACCGGACAACAGCTTCATTGAAATAAATTTCGACCTACTAACTGTGACAGCTCTTTAGAAGTTGTTGAACATTTTACAATATTATAAGAATAGCAATATTGAAATTTGTTTCAAAATTCTTCAAAAAATGTTTTACAAGCTTTACATATTCCTTTACACTATAGAGTTTTTAAATCGTTTGACTTCAAATAACTTTCATATCCACAAATATAAGTAAATTAAAATTATATATTATGGATACACAATTATTTACAAATCCATACATTATATATTTTTGCAATTTCGATTCATAGAATCCGATAGTTTCATCGAGAATGGTTTATAAAATGTTATCCTTTATTTGTATTGATTTTAGGACTCATTGAAATGTATGAATATAGAATTTGACATTTATCGTCAGTAAGGATTGAATTTAAATTTTTACATCTTTTATAACATTAGGGGTTAAGAAAATTACATTTAATATAAAAACAAGGCTATAAAGGTAGTCACATTCAATTGAATCCTTATAGCCATGTAACGCATTTACGCTTTTAGGCATCAAAAATGTAAAATTTATTTATGGGAAATTTAAAATTCGTGTCAAATTTAAATTAAGATTACAAAAAGGTTTCATATCTTTTTTTATTTTATTTACCATCCATTGTTTCTTGAAAAATATTTATCTAAAAAAACATTTATTTTAAAATTAAAAGAATTCTGTATATCTTTATATAAGAGCACACAAAAATTGTACCATTTCTTTACTTTATTCTTACAATATGTTATTATTTAGAAAAAAAACTTAGTTTTTATTTATACATATAAAAAATCATTTAGATTTATAAGTAAAAAACAATAATTACAACTAGAACATAATTTTTAATTGATAATAAAAATCAAACACATAGAAGGAAATGTTTGTTTGTTTTGTTAAAGCAAATACAGTTTTTAATTACCACATAGAAATTTGGGAATTTCTTTAAGAAACAAGATATAATTTTTTTATATATGTATATTTAATGCGCTTTGGTAGTGATTTGATGATGGTATAAAGGCGCCACTATTTATAAAACATTTTATATTGTTGTTAATAATTTGTAATTAGTTTAATATTTAATCTAAACGCAAGTACATAATTATTATATTAATTTACATTTACATATTATTTTGTTTGTATACATTTATGTTTTTGCAGTTGTTAATATATAATTCGATGAACTTCTCTTTGTTTGTCTTGTATTAAACAGGTTCTTGGGTTTCTTTCTATTAACAAAGAAATGGTGAATGTTACTCACTTCTTTTTCATAAATATATATATAAAAACAAACAAATAACCCATATGGGTTTGTTGTCAGATTTGTTTTCGGTGTTTCTTTGTTTTGTGTTTTACTTCTATTTCATTTACAGTGTTTGTTAAATTTTATAACTTATAACTATATTTCATTTATATAAAATTAATATTATTTGTATTTGTTTAGTTTTTTGTTGTTGTTGCTATTTTTAATAATTGTTTAATGTTATTTTTTTTTAATATTTTGTTTAAATAATATTTATATATAAATAGTAAATTATTGATTTAACTATAAACTACTATCGCAGTCCATTTGTTGTTGAGTTTGTCATTTCTTTTTGATACGTTGAACAATCCATTCCAGACCTTGATAGAGACTAAAATAGAAAAAATAACAAAAATAATTATTGCATGTGAAT